>NW_028270173.1:53955760-54110760 GCF_037043375.1 Chiloscyllium plagiosum | reverse complement strand
CTCTCTTAGATCCTCCCTCCATTCTCCCGTCCTCCCTCCTCTCTCCATTCTCCCATCCTCCCTCCATTCTCCCATCATCCCTCCTCTCTCCATTCTCCCATCCTCCCTCCTCTCTCCATTCTCCCATCCTCCCATCCTCTCTCCATTCTCCCATACGCCCTCCATTCTCCCATCATCCCTCCTCCCTCCATTCTCCCATCCTCCCTCCATTCTGCCATCCTCCCTCCATTCTGCCATCCTCCCTCCATTCTGCCATCCTCCCTCCATTCTGCCATCCTCCCTCCTCTCTCCATTCTCCCATCCTCCCTCCATTCTCCCATCCTCCCTCCATTCTCCCATCCTCCCTCCTCTCTCCATTCTCCCAGCCTCCCTCCATTCTCCCATCCTCCCTCCATTCTCCATTCTCCCATCATCCCTCCTCTCTCCATTCTCCCATCCTCCCTCCTCCCTCCATTCTCCCATCATTCCTCCTCCCTCCATTCTCCCATCATCCCTCCATTCTCCCATCCTCCCTCCTCCCTCCATTCTCCCATCCTCCCTCCATTCTCCCATCCTCCCTCCATTCTCCCATCCTCCCTCCATTCTCCCATCCTCCCTCCTCTCTCCATTCTCCCAGCCTCCCTCCATTCTCCCAGCCTCCCTCCTCTCTCCATTCTCCCATCATCCCTCCTCTCTCCATTCTCCCATCATCCCCCCTCTCTCCATTCTCCCATCCTCCCTCCTCCCTCCATTCTCCCATCATCCCTCCTCCCTCCATTCTCCCATCCTCCCTCCATTCTCCCATCCTCCCTCCTCTCTCCATTCTCCCATCCTCCCTCCATTCTCCATTCTCCCATCCTCCCTCCTCTCTCCATTCTCCCATTCTCACATCCTCCCTCCATTCTCCCATCCTCCCTCCATCCTCCCATCCTCCCTCCATCCTCCCATCCTCCCTCCATCCTCCATTCTCCCAACCTCCCTCCATTCTCCCATCCTCCCTCCTCCCTCCATTCTCCCATCCTCCCTCCATTCTCCCATTCTCCCTCCATTCTCCCATCCTCCCTCCTCCCTCCATTCTCCCATCCTCCCTCCATTCTCCCATCCTCCCTCCATTCTCCCATCCTCCCTCCATTCTCCCATCCTCCCTCCACTCTCCATTCTCCCATCCTCCCTCCATTCTCCCATCCTCCCATCCTCCCTCCATTCTCCCATCCTCCCTCCATTCTCCCATCCTCCCATCCTCCCTCCATTCTCCCATCCTCCCTCCTCCCTCCATTCTCCCATCCACCCTCCATTCTCCATTCTCCCATCCTCCCTCCTCTCTCCATTCTCCCATCCTCCCTCCATTCTCCCATCCTCCCGCCATTCTCCCATCCTCCCTCCATTCTCCCATCCTCCCTCCATTCTCCCATCCTCCCTCCATTCTCCCATCCTCCATCCTCCCATCCTCCCTCTATTCTCCCATCCTCCCTCCATTCTCCCATCCTCCCTCCATTCTCCCATCCTCCCTCCTCTCTCCATTCTCCCATCCTCCCTCCATTCTCCCATCCTCCCTCCATTCTCCCATCCTCCCTCCATTCTCCATTCTCCCATCCTCCCTCCATTCTCCCATCCTCCCATCCTCCCTCCATTCTCCCATCCTCCCATCCTCCCTCCATTCTCCCATCCTCCCTCCTCCCTCTATTCTCCCATCCTCCCTCCATTCTCCCATCCTCCGTCCATTCTCCATTCTCCCATCCTCCCTCCATTCTCCATTCTCCCATCCTCCCTCCTCTCTCCATTCTCCCATCCTCCCTCCTCTCTCCATTCTCCCATCCTCCCTCCTCTCTCCATTCTCCCATCCTCCCTCCTCCCTCCTCTCTCCATTCTCCCATCCTCCCTCCTCTCTCCATTCTCCCATCCTCCCTCCTCTCTCCATTCTCCCATCCTCCCTCCATTCTCCCATCCTCCCTCCATTCTCCCATCCTCCCTCCTCCCTCCATTCTCCCATCCTCCCTCCATTCTCCCATCCTCCCTCCATTCTCCCATCCTCCCTCCATTCTCCCATCCTCCCTCCATTCTCCCATCCTCTCACCATTCTCCCATCCTCCCTCCATTCTCCCATCCTCCCTCCATTCTCCATTCTCCCATCCTCCCTCCATTCTCCATTCTCCCATCCTCCCTCCATTCTCCCATCCTCCCATCCTCCCTCCATTCTCCCATCCTCCCATCCTCCCTCCATTCTCCCATCCTCCCTCCATTCTCCCATCCTCCCATCCTCCCTCCTCTCTCCATTCTCCCATCCTCCCTCCTCTCTCCATTCTCCCATCCTCCCTCCATTCTCCCATCCTCCCTCCATTCTCCCATCCTCCCTCTATTCTCCCATCCTCCCTCCATTCTCCCATCCTCCCTCAATTCTCCATTCTCCCATCCTCCCTCTATTCTCCATTCTCCCATCCTCCCTCCTCTCTCCATTCTCCCATCCTCCCTCCTCTCTCCATTCTCCCATCCTCCCTCCTCCCTCCTCTCTCCATTCTCCCATCCTCCCTCCTCTCTCCATTCTCCCATCCTCCCTCCTCTCTCCATTCTCCCATCCTCCCTCCTCTCTCCATTCTCCCATCCTCCCTCCATTCTCCCATCCTCCCTCCATTCTCCCATCCTCCCTCCTCTCTCCATTCTCCCATCCTCCCTCCATTCTCCCATCCTCCCTCCATTCTCCCATCCTCCCTCTCCATTCTCCATTCTCCCATCCTCCCTCCATTCTCCCATCCTCCCATCCTCCCTCCATTCTCCCATCCTCCCATCCTCCCTCCATTCTCCCATCCTCCCTCCTCCCTCTATTCTCCCATCCTCCCTCCATTCTCCCATCCTCCCTCCATTCTCCATTCTCCCATCCTCCCTCCATTCTCCATTCTCCCATCCTCCCTCCTCTCTCCATTCTCCCATCCTCCCTCCTCTCTCCATTCTCCCATCCTCCCTCCTCCCTCCTCTCTCCATTCTCCCATCCTCCCTCCTCTCTCCATTCTCCCATCCTCCCTCCTCTCTCCATTCTCCCATCCTCCCTCCTCTCTCCATTCTCCCATCCTCCCTCCATTCTCCCATCCTCCCTCCATTCTCCCATCCTCCCTCCATTCTCCCATCCTCCCTCCATTCTCCCATCCTCCCTCCTCCCTCCATTCTCCCATCCTCCCTCCATTCTCCCATCCTCCCTCCATTCTCCCATCCTCCCACCATTCTCCATTCTCCCATCCTCCCTCCATTCTCCATTCTCCCATCCTCCCTCCTCTCTCCATTCTCCCATCCTCCCTCCTCTCTCCATTCTCCCATCCTCCCTCCTCCCTCCTCTCTCCATTCTCCCATCCTCCCTCCTCTCTCCATTCTCCCATCCTCCCTCCTCTCTCCATTCTCCCATCCTCCCTCCTCTCTCCATTCTCCCATCCTCCCTCCATTCTCCCATCCTCCCTCCATTCTCCCATCCTCCCTCCATTCTCCCATCCTCCCTCTATTCTCCCATCCTCCCTCCATTCTCCCATCCTCCCTCAATTCTCCATTCTCCCATCCTCCCTCTATTCTCCATTCTCCCATCCTCCCTCCTCTCTCCATTCTCCCATCCTCCCTCCTCTCTCCATTCTCCCATCCTCCCTCCTCCCTCCTCTCTCCATTCTCCCATCCTCCCTCCTCTCTCCATTCTCCCATCCTCCCTCCTGTCTCCATTCTCCCATCCTCCCTCCTCTCTCCATTCTCCCATCCTCCCTCCATTCTCCCATCCTCCCTCCATTCTCCCATCCTCCCTCCTCTCTCCATTCTCCCATCCTCCCTCCATTCTCCCTCCTCCCTCCATTCTCCCATCCTCCCTCCATTCTCCATTCTCCCATCCTCCCTCCATTCTCCCATCCTCCCATCCTCCCTCCATTCTCCCATCCTCCCCATCCTCCCTCCATTCTCCCATCCTCCCTCCTCCCTCTATTCTCCCATCCTCCCTCCATTCTCCCATCCTCCCTCCATTCTCCATTCTCCCATCCTCCCTCCATTCTCCATTCTCCCATCCTCCCTCCTCTCTCCATTCTCCCATCCTCCCTCCTCTCTCCATTCTCCCATCCTCCCTCCTCCCTCCTCTCTCCATTCTCCCATCCTCCCTCCTCTCTCCATTCTCCCATCCTCCCTCCTCTCTCCATTCTCCCATCCTCCCTCCTCTCTCCATTCTCCCATCCTCCCTCCATTCTCCCATCCTCCCTCCATTCTCCCATCCTCCCTCCATTCTCCCATCCTCCCTCCTCCCTCCATTCTCCCATCCTCCCTCCATTCTCCCATCCTCCCTCCATTCTCCCATCCTCCCTCCATTCTCCATTCTCCCATCCTCCCTCCATTCTCCATTCTCCCATCCTCCCTCCATTCTCCATTCTCCCATCCTCCCTCCTCTCTCCATTCTCCCATCCTCCCTCCTCTCTCCATTCTCCCATCCTCCCTCCTCCCTCCTCTCTCCATTCTCCCATCCTCCCTCCTCTCTCCATTCTCCCATCCTCCCTCCTCTCTCCATTCTCCCATCCTCCCTCCTCTCTCCATTCTCCCATCCTCCCTCCATTCTCCCATCCTCCCTCCATTCTCCCATCCTCCCTCCATTCTCCCATCCTCCCTCCATTCTCCCATCCTCCCTCCTCCCTCCATTCTCCCATCCTCCCTCCATTCTCCCATCCTCCCTCCATTCTCCATTCTCCCATCCTCCCTCCATTCTCCATTCTCCCATCCTCCCTCCATTCTCCCATCCTCCCATCCTCCCTCCATTCTCCCATCCACCCATCCTCCCTCCATTCTCCCATCCTCCCTCCATTCTCCCATCCTCCCATCCTCCCTCCTCTCTCCATTCTCCCATCCTCCCTCCTCTCTCCATTCTCCCATCCTCCCTCCATTCTCCCATCCTCCCTCCATTCTCCCATCCTCCCTCCATTCTCCCATCCTCCCTCCATTCTCCCATCCTCCCTCCATTCTCCCATCCTCCCTCCATTCTCCATTCTCCCATCCTCCCTCCATTCTCCATTCTCCCATCCTCCCTCCATTCTCCATTCTCCCATCCTCCCTCCATTCTCCATTCTCCCATCCTCCCTCCTCTCTCCATTCTCCCATCCTCCCTCCTCTCTCCATTCTCCCATCCTCCCATCCTCTCTCCATTCTCCCCTACGCCCTCCATTCTCCCATCATCCCTCCTCTCTCCATTCTCCCATCCTCCCTCCATTCTGCCATCCTCCCTCCATTCTGCCATCCTCCCTCCTCTCTCCATTCTCCCATCCTCCCTCCATTCTCCCATCCTCCCTCCATTCTCCCATCCTCCCTCCATTCTCCCATCCTCCCTCCTCTCTCCATTCTCCCAGCCTCCCTCCATTCTCCCATCCTCCCTCCATTCTCCATTCTCCCATCATCCCTCCTCTCTCCATTCTCCCATCCTCCCTCCTCCCTCCATTCTCCCATCATCCCTCCTCCCTCCATTCTCCCATCCTCCCTCCATTCTTCCATCCTCCCTCCTCTCTCCATTCTCCCATCCTCCCTCCATTCTCCCATCCTCCCTCCATTCTCCCATCCTCCCTCCTCTCTCCATTCTCCCAGCCTCCCTCCATTCTCCCATCCTCCCTCCTCTCTCCATTTTCCCATCATCCCTCCTCTCTCCATTCTCCCATCATCCCTCCTCTCTCCATTCTCCCATCCTCCCTCCTCCCTCCATTCTCCCATCCTCCCTCCTCCCTCCATTCTCCCATCCTCCCTCCTCCCTCCATTCTCCCATCCTCCCTCCATTCTCCCATCCTCCCTCCATTCTCCCATCCTCCCTCCATTCTCCCATCCTCCCTCCTCTCTCCATTCTCCCATCCTCCCTCCATTCTCCCAGCCTCCCTCCTCTCTCCATTCTCCCATCCTCCCTCCATTCTCCCATCCTTCCTCCTCTCTCCATTCTCCCATCCTCCCTCCTCTCTCCATTCTCCCATCCTCCCTCCTCTCTCCATTCTCCCATCCTCCCTCCTCTCTCCATTCACCCATCCTCCCTCCATTCTCCCATCCTCCCTCCATTCTCCCATCCTCCCTCCATTCTCCCATCCTCCCTCCATTCTCCATCCTCCCATCCTCCCTCCATTCTCCCATCCTCCCATCCTCCCTCCATTCTCCCATCCTCCCTCCTCCCTCTATTCTCCCATCCTCCCTCCATTCTCCCATCCTCCCTCCATTCTCCATCCTCCCTCCTCTCTCCATTCTCCCATCCTCCCTCCTCTCTCCATTCTCCCATCCTCCCTCCTCTCTCCATTCTCCCATCCTCCCTCCTCTCTCCATTCTCCCATCCTCCCTCCATTCTCCCATCCTCCCTCCATTCTCCCATCCTCCCTCCATTCTCCCATCCTCCCAACTCCCTCCATTCTCCCATCCTCCCTCCATTCTCCCATCCTCCCTCCATTCTCCCATCCTCCCTCCATTCTCCCATCCTCCCAACTCCCTCCATTCTCCCATCCTCCCTCCATTCTCCCATCCTCCCTCCATTCTCCCATCCTCCCTCCTCCCTCCATTCACCCATCCTCCCTCCATTCTCCCATCCTCCCTCCATTCTCCCATCCTCCCTCCATTCTCCCATCCTCTCTGCATTCTCCCATCCTCTCTCCATTCTCCCATCCTCTCTCCATTCTCCCATCCTCTCTCCATTCTCCCATCCTCCCTCCATTCTCCATTCTCCCATCCTCCCTCCATTCTCCATTCTCCCATCCTCCCTCCATTCTCCCATCCTCCCTCCATTCTCCCATCCTCCCTCCATTCTTCCATCCTCCCTCCATTCTCCCATCCTCCCTCCATTCTCCCATCCTCCCATCCTCCCTCCTCTCTCCATTCTCCCATCCTCCCTCCTCTCTCCATTCTCCCATCCTCCCTCCATTCTCCCATCCTCCCTCCATCCTCCCATCCTCCCTCCATCCTCCCATCCTCCCTCCATTCTCCCATCCTCCCTCCATTCTCCCATCCTCCCTCCATTCTCCCATCCTCCCATCCTCCCTCCATTCTCCATTCTCCCATCCTCCCTCCATTCTCCATTCTCCCATCCTCCCTCCATTCTCCATTCTCCCATCCTCCCTCCATTCTCCATTCTTCCATCCTCCCTCCATTCTCCATTCTCCCATCCTCCCTCCTCTCTCCATTCTCCCATCCTCCCTCCTCTCTCCATTCTTCCATCCTCCCTCCTCTCTCCATTCTCCCATCCTCCCTCCTCTCTCCATTCTCCCATCCTCCCTCCTCTCTCCATTCTCCCATCCTCCCTCCTCTCTCCATTCTCCCATCCTCCCTCCTCTCTCCATCCTCCCTCCTCTCTCCATTCTCCCTCCTCTCTCCATTCTCCCTCCTCTCTCCATTCTCCCTCCTCTCTCCATTCTCCCTCCTCTCTCCATTCTCCCTCCTCTCTCCATTCTCCCTCCTCTCTCCATTCTCCCATCCCCCCTCCTCTGCAGTCTGTCATCCACACAAATCCATCCATCTTCTCCCCAGTCTCTCTTCCAGCCATTCTCCACATCTCAGAATCCCTATCCCACTCTCTCCCTCACCATCTCCCCACCCCAGTTTCTTTCCCTCATTTCCAGACTCTCCACTTCCTCTAAAGTGTCTCTCTCTCACTCCAAAGATGCTTTCCCTCCTCCATAGCGCCTCTCCCCTCCCCAGTCACTCTCCCACCCATCCTAGGCTATCGGTTTCTCTTGGAGATAATGAGGACTGCAGATGCTGGAGAGTCAGAGTCGAAATGTGAGCTGCTGGAAAAGCCCAATGGATCAGGCAGCATCCGAGTCACTGTTTCAAGCATTCATCAGGAATGTAGAGAGGGAAGGGGGCTGAGAGATGGGTGGGGGTAGGGCTTTGGGGGGGAAGGTAGGTTGGCGAGATAGAGGTCAGTGTGCCATACTCTCTCTCATCCACTTCCCACACCTCTGCCCTCAAACCCCATCCCTCCAACTACAACAAGGATAGAAAATCCACTGGTCCTCACCTTCCCCCCACAGACCTCCAGATACAGAACATTATCTTCTGCCAATCAGACCCCACCACCAAAACTATATTTCCCTCCCCACACCAACTGTGTCCTGCATGGTGTGATAGGTTGGAGCAGATAGGAGGTGATTGTGATAGGTCAGTGGGGAGGATGGAGCAGATAGGTGGGAAGGAAGGTCAGAGGGTGGTGCCAAGTAGGAGGATTGGATCTGGGATGAGATGGGGGGAAGGGGAGATTTGAAAACTAATGACACCGATATTGATGCTGTATGGTTACAGGGCCCTGAGGTGGAAGATGAGACATGTTTCCTCCAGTCAGTGGGTGGCTTGGATGTGGCAGTGGAGGAGGTCCAGGACTTGTATGTCCTTGGGGCAGTGAGAGGGTAAGTTGAAGTGGTTGGCCACAGGGCAGTGGGGTTGGTTGGTGCGTGTGGACCAGTGATATTCCCTGAACCGCTAGGCAAGTTGGTGTTCTGTCTCCCAGATGAAGAGGAGACCATATCGAGAGCAATGGACAAACTAAATGAGTGGGTGGATGTGCAGGAAAATCTCTGCTGGACTGTAATGATCCTTTGGGGCCTTGGAATGGAGGTGAGGGGGGAGGTGTGGGCACAGGTTTTACACCACAAAGGGCAGCAGGGGAAGGTGCTGGGAGTGAAGGGTGGGTTGGTGTGGGTTGCATGGACCTAACGAGGGAGTCACAGGGACAATGGTCCATGCAGGACACAGTTGGTGTGGGGAGGGAAATATAGTTTTGGTGGTGGGGTCTGATTGGCAGAAGATAATGTTCTGTATCTGGAGGTCTGTGGGGGGAAGGTGAGGACCAGTGGATTTTCTATCCTTGTTGTAGTTGGAGGGATGGGTTTGAGGGCAGAGGTGTGGGAAGTGGATGAGAGAGAGTATGGCACACTGACCTCTATCTCGCCAACGCCAGATGCCAACTCGCTGACCTCTCATTCAACCACCTCCTTGACCACGACCCCACCTCATATCACAAAACTATCATCTCCCAAACCATCCACAACCACATCACCTCTGGGTATCTCCCATCCACAGCCTCCAACCTCATTGTTCCCCAATCCCACACTGCCTGGTTCGACCTCTTACCTAAAATCCACAAACCTGACTGCCTCGGTCGACCGATTGTCTCCCCCTGCTCCTTCCCCACTGAACTTGTCTCCTTGGATCGAAATTCCATCCTGACCCCCTTGGTCCATAAACTCCCCATATACATGCCGGAGACCACCCACGCCCTCTATATACTCCATGATTTTCAATTCCCAGGCCCCCAACGTGTCATCATCACCGTGGATATCCAGGACCTTTACAACTTCATCCCTCATGACAAAGGCCGAAAAGCCACTCCCCCTGATTCAACCAGTCCCCTGTCCACCAACAATTTTATTCGATTGGCAGAATGGTTGTCACCCTCAACAACTTCTCCTTTGAATCCTCACACTTCTTACATATAGAAGGTAGCTATGGGCACCCACATGTGCCCCGGCTATGGCCTAACTTTGTTGGATACATTGAACATTCCCTCTTCCGTAACTACACTGGCACTATTCCCCACTTTTTCTTCTGCTACATCGATGACTGTATTGGTGCCACCTCATACTCCCACAAGGAGGGTGAATGGTTCATAAATTTTACAATCACCTTCCACCCCAACCTCACGTTCACCTAGACCATCTTGGACACTTACCTCCCCTTCCTGGACCTCTCAGTCTCTCTCTCTCTCTCTCTCTGACGATCAACTCAAAATGGACATATATTTCAAACCTACCTCCACCCACAGCTGCCTTGACAACATCTCCGCCCACTCCCGCTCCTGTAAAAACATTTTCCCTTACTCACAATTCCTCCGTCTCCACTGCATCTACTCCCAGGAGGAGCAATTCCACTCCAAATGGCTTCTTATTTCAAGGAATGCAATTTCCCCTCGCAATGCCCTCCAGTGCATCTCCTCCACTTGCTGCACCTCCACCCTTGAACCCCACCCCTCTAACCTCAACAAGGATAGAACCCCCGATCCTCACCTTCCACCTCACTCATCTCCAAATACAGCGCATCTTCCTCAACAATTTCAGCCACCTACAGTCATACCCCACCACCAGAGATATACTTCTCTCCCCATCCCTATCAGCATTCCACAGAGACTATTCCCTCTGCAACGCCCTCGTTAGGTCCATGCTCCCCCTAACCCACCCTCTACACCCAGCATCTTCCCCTGCCACCTCCCCCCTCTCACCTCCATCCAAGGGCCTAAAGGATCATTTCGCATCTGACAGGGATTTTCCTCCACATCCTCCCACCTCATCTACAATGTCTGTTGCTATCATAGAGTCACGGAGTCATAGGATGTACAGCATGGAAACAGACACTTCAGACCAACCCGTCCATGCCGACCAGATATCCAAATCCAATCCAGTCCCATCTGCCAGCCCACGGCCCATATCCCTCCAAACTCTTCCTATTCATATACTCATCCAAATGCATTTTAAATGTTGCAATTGTACCAGCTTCCACCACTTCCTCTGGCATCTCATTCCAAACACATACCACCCTGTGTGTGAAAACATTGCCCCTTAGGTCTCTTTTATATCTTTCCCCTCTCACCATAAACCTATGCCCTCTAGTTCTGGACTCCCCAACCCCAGGGAAAAGACTTTGTCTATTTATCCTACCCATGCCCCTCATGATTTTGTAAACCTCTATAAGGTCACTACTCAGCCTCCAATGCTCCAGGGAAAACAGTCCCAGCCTGTTCAGCCTCTCCCTATAGCTCAAATGCTCCAACCCTGGCAACATCCTTGTAAATCTTTTCTGAACCCTTTCAAGTTCCACAACATCTTTCCGATAGGAAGGAGATCATAATTGCACACAATATTCCAACAGTGGCCAAACCAATGTCCTTTACAGCTGCAATATGACCTCCCAATTCCTATACTCAATACTCTGACCAATAAAGGAAAGCATAGCCTTCTTCACTATCCTATCTATCTTCGACTCCACTTTCAAGGAGCTATGACCCTGCACTCCAAGGTCTCTTTGTTCAGCAACACTCTCTAGGACTTCACTATTAAGAGTATAAATCCTGCTAAGATTTGCTTTCCCAAAATGCAGCACCTCGCATTTATCTGAATTAACCTCCATCTGCCACTTCTCTGCCTATTGGCCCATCTGGTCTAGATCCTGTTGTAATCTGAGGTAACCCTCTTCACTGTCCACTACACCTCCAATTTTGGTGTCATCTGCAAACTTACTAACTGTACCTCTTATGCTCGCATCCAAATCATTTATGTAAATGACAAAATGTAGGGGCCCCAGTACCGATCCTTGTGGCACTCCACTGGTCACAGGCCTCCAGTCTGAAAAACAACCCTCCACCACCACCCTCTGCCGTCTACCTTTGAACCAGTTCTGTATCCAAATGGCTGGTTCTCCATGTATTACATGAGATCTAACCTTGCTAATCAGTCTCCCATGAGGAACCTTGTCGAACGCCTCACTGAGGTCTATATAGATCACATCTACCGCTCTGCCCTCATCAATCCTCTTTGTTACTTCTTCACAAAACTCAATCAAGTTTGTGAGACATGATTTCCTACGCACAAAACCATGTTGACTATCCCTAATCAGTCCTTGCCTTTCCAAATACATGTACATCCTGTCCCTCAGGATTGCCTCCAACAACTTGCCCACCACCGAGGTCAGGCTCACTAGCCTATAGTTCCCTGGGCTTGTCCTTACCACCCTTCTTAAACAGTGGCACCATGTTAGCCAACCTCCAGTCGTCCGGCACCTCACCTTTGCCTATCGATGATACACATATCTCAGCAAGAAGCCCAGCAATCACTTCTCTAGCTTCCCACAGATTTCTAGGCTACACCTGATCAAGTCCTGGGGATTTATCCACCTTTATGTGTTTCAAGACACCCAGCACCTCCTCCTCTGTAATATGGGCATTTTGCAAGTTTTCACCATCTATTTCCCTACATTCTCTGTCTTCCATATCCTTTTCCACAGTATCAATGTAGTCTCCTCTACGTCAGCGAGTCCAAGCACCAACTTACAGAGCAGTTCAGGCAGCATCTCTGGGACACTCATATTAATCAACCTCACTGCCCTACGACAGACCATTTTAACTCCCATTCCGCCAAGGACATGCAAGTCCTGGGCCTCCTCCACTGCCAAATCAAAGCCACCCGCCACCTGGAGGAAGAACTCCTCATCTTCGGCCTTGGGACCCTCCAACCACACAGCATCCATATTGACTTCACCAGTTTCCTCATCTCCCCTCCCCCCAATTCATCCCAGGCTCCAACTTGGCACTGCCCTCTTGACCTGTCCTACCTGTCCATCGTCCTTCCCAACAATACACTCCACCCTACCCACCACCTGCATCCACCTATTGCCATCCCACCTACATTAACCCCCAGCCCCACCCCACCTCCACCCCTTGTTTATCTCTCAGCCCCCTTCCCCTTCCAAATTAAGGGCTTATGCCTGAAATGTCAATTCTCCTGCTCCCTGGATGCTACCTGACCTGCTGTGCTTTTCCAACACCACAGTTTTTGCTTCTTATTCATAGAGTGGCCTGGAGTCATTTCAAATTGTACAAAATTACTTGTATTTACATGTAATATTCAGATGTTACAACCATTTACCAAGTAGAAAAGTTGCTCATTAATACAAATGATCTGAAAGGTTTTGACCCGACCAGATGAAGTTGACGTTGTTCAGCAATATCCCCCACAAACGTCCTGCAAAGTCTATTTACTGCTGAACTAAAATGTCCCTTGTTTCCCTCTCCATCTCCACTGCTCTTCTCTCTGATTTCCTGGGGGAGGGAGAGGGATTTTCTCCTTCTCAATGTCCACATCAATCAGTCCCCAGCTGCTCTCGAGCTGCCCTGGCAGCTGCAGGCCGGGTTTCCTCAGCTGCTCCATGAGGCCTGGCTCCAGTCACATCCATGTTGGGAGCCTCCATTTCATTGGTTTCTGGCCCCATATGGTCTGTGGGCTGAAGGCTCAGTGCTTCCTACAGGGGAACCTTGTACAATGTGCACCAGACCCACAAAATCCTCCAGACGTTCACAGGTGACCCCTGATCATATCCTTCACCATGTGACACGTCAATACCCTGATCGCTCGCTCCACCATGTGACACGTTGAAGAGTCTTTCACCTTAAAAGATTACAAGCCAGATAACTTGGTGTGAAATCCAATTTACATTTAAAACTCTTATCCAGTTCAAACTGGGTAAAATTCCCTTCGCGCTATGTCAGAAACCTGATAAAAAGTCATGTTTATTTCAGAATACTGGAAATGTCAGTTAAATTTTGTTAAGAACAGCAATTACATGAAATCCATTTTAAAACGCAGATATTAGACTAACACTTCAGAACCAATTGTGAAATCAGATCCATTTCAACACTGAAATGGACAAACTTTCCGTTCTGGAAGCTCCTTTCTGCTGGGGTTTGAATCTCCCTGGAAAGATGAGATTGGGTTCTGCTCCTGGATAAAGCAGCCTGAAGGTTTCTCAGTGAAAAACCAGCATCAGCTCAGGGAAATGAGCCCAAAGTCTTGAGTGACACAGCCCACTGTTAGAGCAGCAGATCAGGAAAGGCTAATTTGGATCCTGATTATTGCTGAATAGTGTGTGACAGAAGTGGGAATCACATATTCAGACTACATTTGGAAATAGAATTACTTTGCCCTGAGCTTCCTGACACTGACAATGAATATCCTGATTGAATAAACTCCCTGTGTTATGTACCAGACTGAACCCCCTCAGTGTATTCTGGGAAGGTCGACAAGATGCTAACATTTTCCTATTTTAAAGGTAGATGTGCAGTGCCGTGTTCCAGATACAACGTGATTGGTCAAACTACTTGACATTAAGCCACTATTTTCCAGTGCTGAGCTATTAAATCTTAAATAATAGACTCCAGCATAATCCCCACTACCAACATCAGGCTGACTGCTCTATAATTCCAGTTTTCTCTCTGCCACTTTTTTTAAAATGATGGGGTTACATTACCGACCCTCCAATGTATAGAAACTATTCCATAGTCAACAGCATCTTGGAAAATTACCACCAATGCATCCGCTATTTCTAGGGCCACTTCCCACCATTTTCCCCAACATGATGTTACTGCTAATACTGAGTTCCTTCAGTTTTTACTCTTACTGAGCCTGGTGTTTCAAACATTCCTGGTCTGTTATTCATGTCCTTTCTTTGTGAACACACAACCAAAGGCTGGAGTTTGTTGGTTACTTAATTCTTTGTTTCCCATAATAAATTGTCTTGTTTCTGACTATCTTAACCTATCTTTATCCTTTCAGACACCAATAGAAATTTCTACAGTAAAGTTTTATGTTGCCCACAAGCTTATTCTCATTGTCTGTTTTCCCTTTCTAAATCAATCCCTTTGGCCTCTTTCGCAGGATTCTAAACTGCTCCCACTCGTCAGCTCTGATGCTTTCTCCTGGCCAATTTGTATGCCTGTTCCTTGGATCTGCTGCTGTTGTAAGCCATGATTTGGTCACGTTTCCCATGTTACTTTTGTACCAGACACGAATGAACAATTGCTGCACTTCACCCATGCACTCTTTGAATGTTTGTCATCCTTTTAAGCGATTTGTCCCAATCCATAATAGCCAACTCGCACCTCATACCATCATAGTTTATTCTATGTAGCTACAGGGCGACAGTGTCAGAATCAAGTGCATCATTCTCCATATTGATGAGGACTTCTAACATATGATGGTCGCTCATCCACAATGGGCATGGCACAACTGGATTACTAATTATTCTTTTCTCATTGCACAATACCCAGTCTGATTTGGCCTGCTCTCTAATTGGTTCCATAGTATTGGTTCAGAAAACATTCCGTATAGATTCCAGGATTCCTCCTCTATGCTATCGTCACTATTTGATTTGTCCAAAGAACCAATTGTAAAGTCAGATCTATTTCAACATTGAAATGGACAAACTCTCTATTCTGGAAGGTCCTTTCTGCTGGGATTTGAATCTCCCTGGAAAGATGAGACTGGGTTCTGCTCCTGGATAAAGTAGCCTGAAGGTTTCTCAGTGAAAAACTCAGGGAAATGAGCCCAAATTCCTGATTGACACAGCCCAGTGTTAGAGCAGCAGGTCAGGAAAGGCTCATTTGGATCCTGATCATTGCCAAATAGTGTCACACATTTACACCACATTTGGAAATGAAATTACTTTGCCCTGGGCTTCCTGGCACTAACAATGAATATCCTGATTGAATAAAAACAAACCTGTGTTATGTACCAGGCCAAACCCCCTCAGTGTATTCTGGGAACATTGCCAAGACACTAATGTTTTCCGATTTTAAAGGTAGATGTGCAATGTACCCATAGTCACAGCTGTCCCTTTATTGCATGTGTTTCTAATGTCCCGTTTAATATGATTCTCACCATCATCCTTACTCCCACTAATGTTTTTGCTCTTGTGTTTCTCAGATCTACCCATATTGATCCCACATCATTGGAGCGAATGTCCTTCCTTACTACTGCATGAATTTCCTATTTAACCAGCAATGCACCTCCACTGCCAGTTCCTTTTTGTCTGTCCTACCTAAATACTGAATACATCTGAATATTCAGTTCCCATTTCTGGTCACCCTGCAACCATATCTCTGTAATCCAGATAATGCCATATCTGTTTTCATCTAGTTGCACAATTAATTCATCCATGTTATTGAGAATTATACTGTCATAGAGATGTACAAAACAGAAACAGATCCTTCTGTCCAACATCGAACAGATGTCCAAAATTAATCCAATCCCATTTTCCAGCTTTTGGCCCATAAACCACTAAACTCTTTCTATTCATATATCTATCCAGATGCTTTTTAAATGCTGTAATTGAATTTCTTCTGGCAGCGCTGTGTGAAAAAGTTGCCCCTTAGGTCCGTTTAAATCATTCCCCTCTCACCTTAAACCTATGCCCTTTAGTTTTTGACTCCCCTACTCTGGGAAAAAGACTTTGTCATGCAACTTTTGATCTTATAAACTCCTATAAGGTCACCCCATTACCTCTGACGCTCCAGGGAAAATAATCCCAGTCTGTTCAGACTCTCCCTGTAGCTTAAATCCTTCAATCCTGGTAACATCCTTGTAAATCTTTTCTGAACCCTTTCAAGTTTCACAACATCCTTCCTATAGCAGGGAGACCAGAATTGCTAGCAGTATTCTAAAATTGGCCTAGCCAATGATCTGTACAACTGCAACATGATCTCCCAACTCTTAAACTCGATGCTCTGACCAATACAGGAAAGCATACCCAAATGCTTTCTTCAGTATCCTATCTACTACTTCACCTTCAAAGCATAATGAACCTGCACCCCAAAGTCTGTTTATTCAGCAACACTCCCCAGGGCCTTATCATTTAGTATATAAATCCGGTCCTGATTTTCCTTTCTAAAATGCCACACCTCACATTTATCTAAATTAAACTCCATCTGCCACTCTTCAGCCCATTTGCCCATTGGATCAAGGTCCCGTTGTACTCTGAGCTGGTCTTTTTAACATTACTTATCCCATTCCCATTCTTTATAACTATGCTCTTGTTTGATTCTGGCCCTCGATTTCGCTGCCTGTCATTTTTCTGTCTTTTGGTGTTGCCTGATTTTACTTTCCCTTGTCACCCTCCATTGTCAGTGCTGAGGGATGAACTGTATGGAGTGACCTGTGGGTCAGTGCTGGGGGATGGACTGAGTGGAGTGACTCAGGAGTCAGTGCTGGGGGATCGATTGAGTAGAGTATTCATGATAGAACAGTCAGAGAGTTAATGATCTTGATGGATTCATGATAGTTTCAGTAGGAACATGGAATCCTCCTCTGTGCGCACGCACACACACATACTTTTGGAAAAGATCTGCTACCCTGCTAACCCACAATAGGCACACAAAAGCAAAATTGGCCAATGGTAGCAAAAACACCCAGAATGCCTCAGCAGGGACCAAGCAGGCTGACAAACGAAACTAGACAGCACTCTCAGTCAAGGGAACACACTAACAATGTCAGAGCACCACAGCTATCCCAAAGCCCCGAGGGCAGTTTCACAACTCAGCAATACCAAAGCCACACAAAGAACAGGTCACACAGACAGGCACCACCAAGAGCATTGCTCCCAGTACAGGACAATGGAAACACCTCACTATTTCAGAGGAGAGATTAGCCCCTACCTGCCTGGAGGAATGGAAGCTCCAAATCCATTGATCCAGTCAAGATGCTCTTTTGTGTAGAGAATTAGGACATTCTTCCAATAACTGCTTTCCGATTAGCATAATTGTAAGTAGATTACTCCAGCTCCAGATACATTCCAGATACATTGTATTTTCCCCATTTCTAATTAGCTTCATTGTAAAGGATTATTATAAAAACTGGCTTCTTCCTCAGCTCAAGGAAGAGAAATTCTGATCTACCTGCAGAGACCTCAGTGCTGTGTCAGCCTAGTCAATTTCTCTTCCAGTGATATCCCTTGTAATAAACACCATGTCAATTTCACCTGATCTGGTTTGTGTGGTCTCTGCTTTATTGGGCAAGTTTCCCTATCAAATACAAAGAGTGATATGTGGATTGAATGAAACAATAAATGTAAATATTTATTCATTGAATGCTTTAATTAATGAATAAATCCAAAGATTTATTCAATGAATGAAAGAAAGAATGAATAAGTGAGTGCAATGCTTGATTCACTGAAGAAATGAATGGATGCCAAGATTGTCTCATTGAATGAATGAATGAAAACAAAGTTTGATTCATTGAATGAATGAATGCATTACTGATGGCAAATAATCATTCATTGAATGGCGGCACGGTGGCACAGTGGTTAGCACTGCTGCCTCACAGCGTCAGAGACCCGGGTTCAATTCCCGCCTCAGGCGACTGACTGTGTGGAGTTTGCACATTCTCCCCGTGTCTGCATGGGTTTCCTCCGGGTGCTCCGGTTTCCTCCCACCATCCAAAGATGTGCAGGGTCAGGTGAATTGGCCATACTAAATTGCCTGTAGTGTTAGGTAAGGGGTAAATGTAGGGGTATGGGTGGGTTTCGCTTCGGCGGGTCGGTGTGGACTGGTTGGGCTGAAGGGCCTGTTTCCACACTGTAATCTAATCTAAATCTAAATCGAATGAATGAATGCATTACTGATGGCAAATAATGATTCATTGAATGAATGAATGAATGATTTCAAAGGTTGATTCATTGAATGACTGATTCAATCTATGCATTTATTCATTGAAACAATAAATGAATGCAAGTATTGATTAAGTATATGAATTAATGCAAAGATTGATTAATTGAATGAATGAATGAATTAATTAATGAATACAATGATTGAGTCAAAGTATGAATGAATGAATGAATTCAACAGTTGGTTAATTGAATGAATAACTGAATGAATGAATCCAAAGATTGGTTTATTGAATGGATGATTGAATGAGTGAATGAATTCAAAGTTTGAATAATTGAATGAATGCATGAATGAATTAAATGAAAGATTGATTCATTGAATGAATGGATGGATGTATGAATGAATGGATGGATGAATTAATGAATGAATGCAACGTTTGATTTATTGAATGAGTGAGTAAATGAATAAATGTAAAGATTTTTTGATTGACTGAAGGAATGGCAGGAATAGGAGCATGGAGCAGATGAATGCATGGCTGAGGAGCTGGTGTATGGGAGAAGGATTCACATTTTTGGATCATTGGAATCTCTTTTGGGGTAGAAGTGACCTGTACAAGAAGGACAGATTGCACCTCAATTGGAAGGGGACTAATATATTGGCAGGAAAATTTGCTGGAGGATTTAAACTAGTAAAATGGGAAGGTGGCACCCAGGGAGATAGTGAGGAAAGAGATCAATCTGAGACAAGTACAGCTGAGAACAGAAGTGAGTCAAATAGTCAGGGCAGGCAGGGACAAGGCAGGACTAATAAATTAAACTGCATTTATTTCAATGCAAGGGGTGTAACAGGGAAGGCAGATTAACTCAGGGCATGGTTAGGAACATGGGACTGGGATGCCATAGCAATTACAGAAACATGGCTCAGGGATGGGTATGACTGGCAGCTTAATGTTCCAGGATATAAATGCTACAGGAAGGATAGAAAGGGAGGCAAGAGAGGAGGGGGAGTGGCATTTTTGATAAGGGATAGCATTACAGCTGTGCTGAGGGAGGACATTCCTGGAAATACATCCAGGGAAGTTATTTGGGTGGAACTGAGAAATAAGAAAGGGATGATCACCTTATTGGGATTATAGACCCCCTAATAGTCAGAGGGAAATTGTGAAACAAACTTGTAAGGAGATCTCATCTATCTGTAAGAATAATATGGTGGTTATGGTAGGGGATTTTAACTTTCCAAACATCAACTGGGACTGCCATAATGTTAGGTTTAGATGGAGAGGAATTTGTTAAGGGCGTACAAGATAATTTTCTGATTCAGTATGTGGATGTACCTACTAGAGAAGGTGCAAAACTTGACCTACTCTTGGGAAATAAGGCAGGGCAGGTGACTGAGGTGTCAGTGGGGGAGCACTTTGGGGCCAGCGACCATAATTCTATTCGATTTAAAATAGTGATGGAAAAGGATAGACCAGATCTAAAAGTTGAAGTTCTAAATTGGAGAAAGGCCAATTTTGACTGTATTAGGCAAGAACTTTCAAAAGCTGTTTGGAGGCAGATGTTTGCAGGTAAAGGGACGGCTGGAAAACGGGAAGCCTTCAGAAATGAGATATCAAGAATCCAGAGAAAGTATATTCCTGTCAGGGTGAAAGGGAAGGCTGGTAGGTCGAGGGAATGCTGGATGACTAAAGAAATTGAGGGTTTGGTTAAGAAACAGAAGGAAGCATACGTCAGGTATAGACAGGATAAATCGAGTGAATCCTTAGAAGAGTATAAAGGAAGTAGGAGTATACTTAAGAGGGAAGTCAGGAGGGCAAAAAGGGGATACGAGATAGTTTTGGCAAATAGAATTAAGGAGAATCCAAAGAGGTTTTTACAAATATGTTATGGACAAAAAGGTAACTCGTGAGAGAATAGGGCCTCCCCAAAGATCAGCAAGGCGGCCTTTGAGTGGAGCCACAGAAAATGGGGGAGATACTAAATGAATATTTTGCATCAGTATTTACTGTGGAAAAGGATATAGAAGATATAGACTGTAGGGAAGTAGATGGTGACATCTTGCAAAATGTCCAGATTACAGAGGAGCAAGTGCTGGATGTCTTGAAATAGTTAAAGGTGGATAAATCCCCAGGACCTGATCAGGTGTACCCGAGAACTCTGTGGGAACCTAGAGAAGTGATTGCTGGGCCTCTTGCTGAGATACTTGTATCATCGATAGTCACAGGTGAGGTTCCGGAAGACTGGAGGTTGGCTAACGTGGTGCCACTGCTAAGAAAGGTAGTAAGGACAAGCCAGGGAACAATAGACCAGTGAGCCTGACCTCAGTGGTGGACAAGTTGTTGGAGGGAATCCTGAGGGACAGGATGTACATGTATTTGGAAAGGCAAGGATTGATTAGGGATAGTCAACATGGCTTTGTGCGTGGGAAATCATGTCTCACAAACTTGATTGAGCTTTTTTGAAGAAATAGCCAAGAGGATTGATGAGGGCAGAGCAGTAGATGTGATCTATATGCACTTCAGTAAGGCTTTCGACAAGGTTCCCCATGGAGACTGGTTAGCAAGGTTAGATCTCATGGAATACAGGGAGAACTAGCCATTTGGATACAGAACTGGCTCAAAGGTAGAAGACACAGGGTGGTGGTGGAGAGTTGTTTTTCAGACTGTAGGCTTGTGACCAGTGGAGTACCACTGAAAATGTGTTGCTGGAACAGCGCAGCAGGTCAGGCAGCATCCAGGGAACTTCTATGTACCACAAGGATCGGTGCTGGGTCCACTACTTTTCGTCATTTACATAAATGATTTGGAAGTGAGCATAAGAGGTACAGTTAGTAAGTTTGCAGATGACACCAAAATTGGAGGTTAGTGGACAGCGAAGAGGGTTACCTCAGATTACAACAGGATCTGGACCAGATGGGCCAATGGGCTGAGAAGTGTCAGATGGAGGTTAATTCAGATAAATGCGGGGTGCTGCATTTTGGGAAAGCAAATCTTAGCAGGATTTATACACTTAATGGTAAGGTCCGAGGGAGTGTTGCTGAACAAAGAGACCTTGGAGTGCAGGTTCATAGCTCCTTATAAGTGGAGTCACAGTTAGATAGGATAGTGAAGATGACGCTTGGTATGCTTTCCTTTATTGGTCAGAGTATTGAGTACAGGAGTTGGGAGGTCATGTTTCGGCTGTACAGGACATTGGTTAGGCCATTGTTGGAATAGTGTGTGCAATTCTGGTCTTCCTATCGGAAAGATGTTGTGAAACCTGAAAGGGTTCAGAAAAGATTTACAAGGATGTTGCCAAGGTTGGAGCATTTGAGCTATAGGGAGAGGCTGAACAGGCTGGACCTGTTTTCCCTGGAGCGTTGGAGGCTGAGGGGTGATCTTAGAGGTTTACAAAATCATGAGGGGCATGGGTAGGATAAATAGGCAAAGTCTTTTCCCTGGGGTCGGGGAGTCCAGAACTAGAGGGCATAGGTTTAGGGTGAGAGAGTAAAGATATGGAAGAAACCTAAGGGGCAACCTTTTCACGCAGAGGGTGGTACGTGTATGGAATAAGCTGCCAGATGATGTGGTGGAGGCTGGTACAATTGCAATATTTAAGAGGCATCTGGATGGGTATATGAATAGGAAGGATTTGGAGGAATATGGGCCGGGTGCTGGCAGATGGGAGTAGATTGGATTGGGATACCTGGTCGGCATGGACGGGTTGGACTGAAGGGTCTGTTTCCATGCTATACATCTCTATGACTCTATGAATGAATGCTTGAATGAGTGAATGAAGGGAAATGAAGTTAGCTAAGAATCAAAATTATTTATAAATAACTCATCAACTCCTGACCATCTGCACTTTGCAGGAACACACAACCACTGAAAACAGAGTTCACTATGGGGTATCAATTTCCATTCTGTGAAATTGTGCAGCCATCCTGGCAAGTCCCTGTTTACAAAAACAGTTCTTCCTTCTTTCAGTCCACAGTTTTTTGAAGATGCAAAGACATAAGCAATACAGTCCTCACAGAGATTTGATCCTATGTTCTGATCTAACCTCACTGATCTATGAAACCATTCTCCCATTCCATTCAGTGTCTGTCTGTGTTTGTGTTTTCACCCTTTCCCATCACAGTTCAGCCTGAAGTGTTCATCTCCAGGAGGGAGCCCAATGGTCAGGACAAGCCACTCACTCTCTCCTGCCTGGTCACTGGGTTTTATCCTGTAGACATCGAGGTGACCTGGCTAAGGAATGGAGAGGTCATGTCTGAGACCCAATCCTCGGGGGTTCGACCGAACCACCCTAAACCCATCAGATCCAGAAAGAGATTGAGATCAATGCTGGGGATGAGGATCAATACTCCTGTCACATTGAACACTGCAGCTTGGTCAATGCCAAGATCAGTTGGGTAAGCAATATTGCACTGGATATTTGTGTGCGCGCACATGTGTGTGTTTGCGTGCCTGCACTTTCTAAGTCATTCACCTTTTGACTCTGTTCTCTCATTTAATGAAGTTATGAGTATGTCACCATAATTTCATTTAGCACCATGTCCATTCAACGTACATCATTTAGACTGCACTGTTATTCAACAGGACCATGGTTGGTTATCATCCTTGATCCTCTTGCTTCTCCACTTTCCAGATGCCTTGAACCCCAAGAAGCCGAAACCCTCCCCGTCCCAGTGTTAAAGGATATTCAGCAGTAAATATTTGCAAAGCCCTGGATAGGAAAGTTTCAAAGACTCACATGACTCTTTGTGACAAATTTTCTTTTCATCACAATCCAAGCTGAATACCCTTTAAACAATACATTGTTATGATCTCAGCTATTGTATAGGTTATATCCTAAAAGGATGTCTGTCCTGATGGATATCATTTTTATTATTTATGGTGCTGGACAGAGACTGAAAAATATTCATATGAACCTGCAGATGATCTTCAAAAATAGAACACAGGCTTACTACACAAAGAAACAAAGAAAGAAAGATATTTTCACAAACAGCAAAACAGAGTTTCACCAGAAACAGAAATTGCTAGAATTTTTTTCATCAGAAGGGTCACTGGACTCGAAACATTGACTCTGCTTTCTCTCCATTGTTGCTGCCAATTTTGCTGAGTTTCTCCAACAATTGCTAGTCCATCCAGTAGATAGGATCTGCAGGATCCTCCCACATTGGAAAAACGTTCACCAGTAAAGTTCTTAAATCCACAGTCCTTAGTGACCACTCCACTCTCTCTACGTCAAGTGGAAATGAGCTAATTATCCAAAATTTCCTTCAGTAAATTCCAATCTGAAAATAAAATCCAGTCTGTCCCTGCACTCCATTCCATGGAGAAATCTGAATTCTTGAATAAGGGCAGTTAAATACTTAACAAAATTGACTAGACTTCCATCCTTGCACAGATGCTTCAGATGGAGGATACCAGTGCATCTGAGCATGCAGCAGCTGCAGGCCCAGTGAATGCAGCATTCTTTGCTGCTTCTGCTCCCAATCTGCTGTCAAATGTAACAAAGTCAATTGGCTGTTTTGATGTTAGCTTCATCAATGAACCGTCATACCCTTTAAATGATTGAAAGACAATGCAAAGCTCATAGGAAGGCCACTGACAAAAAGCATACAGACCTCCTCCTCACCGTTGTTAGCTTCTTCACCTTTCATGCTCATGACTGAATCTGATTGAATCCATTGGATTAGGTTGTGGAGGGCAGTGGTCTGAATGGAGAAACTCGAGAGAAGATGTTAGCCACTGAAAGTATCTTTGCATTTCCTCTTTCATTCCATCCCTACAAGGTCGATATCAGTATGAAGACAGTCACACACTGAACTACACTAAATTGTGTCTACCTTTTTCAACATTCTCAGTCATCTTGAAGTCTGTTACTCTGTTCATTATTTATGACATTATCAAGTTTTATGCAATCCATAAACTTCTAAACTATACTGCTTAAACAAGTCATTTATAAACAACAATCAATGGTTCTAAAATCAAATCCTTGGGTAGATCATTCAGGTTATTCAAAAATTATTTTTCTTTAACAAATTAATACTTGGCGAATATGAAAGCTGTCGGGAAAAGTATTTCAAAATCTGGAACAGCAAGAAAACCACAAAATGTTTCCTGTTCTTTAGCCATTGAAGAGGCAGTTTCACTTCAGATTTAAATCTCATATTTGTGGGAAACAAATGCAGAATATATTAAAAATATGTTCTCCAAATGAAACTTCCCAAATAAAACAGTCTACCTCCAAATCGGAGGCATCCCACCCTAGCCTCAGGACATCCAATTTCCTGTAGGTCAGCAGAGCAAGTTAACTCTTTAATATCACATTGCGACCACATTATTCACAATCTACACAGATGTTTTAGAGTTAGGGACCACGTGTAGTGTGTCAAAGTTTGCAGATGACACCAAGATTAGTGGTAGAACAAAGTGTGCCAAGGACTCTGAAACTTTCAGGGAGTGGGCAAAGGTCTGCCAGATGGAGTATAACATCAATAAATGTGAAGTCATCCACTTTGGTAGGAATACAGTAAAAAGGATTATTATTTGGATGGTAACAAATTGCAGCATGCTGCTGTGCATAGGGTCCTGAATATACTTGTGGATGAACCACAGAAGGTTGGTCTGCAGGTACAACAGGGAATTAGGAAGGCAAATTCAATTTTGTCCTTCGTTGCCAAAGGGATTCAGCAATTTAAAGAGATTTAGTTTAAAAGTAGGGAGGTTATGTTGCGGCTGTGCGGGGTGCTGGCGAGGTCACACCTGGAGTACTATGTGCAGTCGTGGTCTCCTTACTTGAGAAAGGATGTCCTGGCACTGGAGGGGGTGCAGAGGAGGTTCACTAGGTTGATTCCAGGGTTGAAGGAGTTGGCTTTTGAGGAGAGACTGAGTAGACTGGGATTATATTCATTGGAATTTAGAAGAATGAGGGGGGAATCTTCTAGAAACATATAAAATTATGAAGGGAATAGATAAGTTAGAAGTAAAGAGGATGTTTCCATTGGCAGGTGAAACTAGGAGAAGAGGGCATAGCCTCAAAATTACAGGGAGCGGATTTAGGACTGAATTGAGAAGGAACTTCTTCACCCAGAGGGTTGTGAATCTATGGAATTCCCTGCCCAGTGAAGTAGTTGAGGCTTCCTCAGCAAATGTTTTTAAAGTTAAAATCGATACGTTTTTGAACAGTAAATGAATTAATGGTTATACTGAGAGGGTAGGTAAGTGGAGCTGAGGCCATCAAGAGATCAGCCATGATCTTATTGAATGATGGAGCAGGCACAAAAGGGCCAGATGGCCGACTCCTGCTCCTGGTTCTTATGTTCACATGTTCTCAGACAGAGGTCCTCTGCCTGACAACAACAATGGGATTGGTTGTCAGGTAATTGAACAACTTGAAGCAGATTTCTTTTAAAACCTTCAAATAGTGTGATGACTCTCAGAATAGCAGCTCATGATTTCCGACGTGTCATCCCCTTTGAATCATGACAATACGAAAAGAACACCAAATTCATATTGAAATAACTATAATCATATTTTACCAAAACCCATCATTGTCTGGGTGGCTTGAACAATGTACAATTGTCCTTCCTATTTGCTGTGCTCATGTGTCCTCTACCCTTGAGACATGATGTTAGTACAGGCACTGAGGTGAGTGTTGCAGAGTTTTGAGAAAGCACAGCTACTGACAGGGAGATATTGACAGCTGCCATTAGACTTAAAGCAATGCAAAGATGAATAAAGCAAGCCACAGTTAATATACCTGATGGAAGAATGTGGCACAGCTATTCCCTACCAGCTCCTGTGAAATGGCAGGGAATTATGAAGCTAAATTGGACATTATTACACATACAATGGCAGAATTATGAAACAGCAGCAGACTTGTTATGCAAACCATTTTCAGCCTCTCTGTCTTTTCTTCCTGACTTCCCTTTCCTAGTTTCTCTCTCATCTCTCTTCCACCCTCATAGAATAATAGAATCCGTATAGTATGGAAACAGACCCTTCAGACCAACAAGTCCACACCGACCCAGCGAAGAGTAACCTACCCAGACCCATTCCTCTACCCTATTACTCTACATTTACCCCTGACTATTGCACTTAACCAACACATCCCTGAACACTACAGGCCATTTAGCATCTTTGGGAGGAAATCCATATGGACATGGGGAGAATGTGCAAACTCTCCACAGACAGTCGCCAGAGACTGGAATCGAACTTGGGTCCCTCGCGCTGTGAGGCAGCAGTTCTCACCACCGAGCCACCACAGCCTCTCTCCATTCTCCCATCCTCCCTCCTCTGCAGTCTATTATCCACTCAGTCTCTCATCCATCTTCTCCCCAGTCTCTCTTCCAGCCACTGTCCCAGTCTCAAACTCCCCATCCCACTCTCTCCCTCAACTTCTCCCCACCTGTTTCTTTCCCTCATCTCCAGACTCTGCCTCCTTCAGAGTCTCTCTCTCTCCACAGTCCCTTCACCTCCTCCATTGCTTCACACCCCCCTCCCCTCATAGTCACTCTCATGCCCCTCTTTTTCTCTTGGAGACAGTGCGGACTGCAGATGCTGGACAGTCAGAGTCAAAATGTGGGTTGCTGGAAAAGCACAACAGGTCAGGCAGCATCCAAGGAGCAGGAGAGTTGACATTTCAGGCATTCATCAGAAATGTGGAGGCGGAAGGGGTCTGAGAGATAAATAGGGGTGGGGTGGGGTGGGCTGGGGTGGGCTGGGGAGAAAGTAGGTGAGAAGGCAATAGATAGATGCAGATAGGAGGTGATTGTGAGAGGTCAGTGGGGAGGGTGGAGCGGACTGGTGGGAAGGAAGGAAGGTAAGTCGAGTCAAGAGGGCGGTGCTGAGTTGGAGGGTTGAATCTGCAATGAGGTGGAGGGAGGGGAGATTTGGAAACTAATGATGTTGATGCCGTGCGGTTAAAAGGTCCTGAGGTAGAAGATGAAGCGTTCTGCCTCCAGTTGGCTGGTGGCTTGGATTTGGCAGTGGAGGAGACCCAGGACTTTAATGTCCTTGGGGAAGTAGGAAGGGGAGTTGAAGTGGTTGGCCACAGGTCGATAGGATTAGTTGGTACGTGGGAACCAGAGATGTTCCCTGAACCGCTAGGCAAGTTGGTGTCCTGTCTCCCTGATGGAGAGGAGACCACATCGAGAGCAACAGGCACAGTAATTGAGGGGGTGGATGTGCAGGAACATCTGTCGTATTTGAAATGATCCTGTGGGGTCTTGGATGGAGGTGAGTGTGGAGGTGTGGGCACAGGTTTTACACCTTGTGTCTTGGCAAGGGAAGGTGTAGAGAGTAGAGGATGGGTTGGTGGTGGGGGGAAGCATGGACCTAATGAGGGAGTCACAGAGGGAATGGGCTCTGCAGAATGCAGGTAGGGTGAGATTTAAGAGTAGGTGGTGAAAATGGCAGAGGATATTGCATTGTATCTGGAGATTTGTTGGGGTGAGGGTGAGGAAGGTGAGAACCAGGGGGTTTTCTATTCTTGTTGTGGTCAGATGGGTGGGGTTCAAGAGTGGAGATGTGGGAAGTAGAAGAGTGAGAGTATGGCACACTGACCTCTACCTTGCCGATGCCAGATGCCAACTCGCTGACACCTCGTCCTACCACGCCCTTGATGACGACCCCCACCTCACATCACCAAACTGTCATCTCCCAAATCATCCACAACCACATCACCTCTGGGCATCTCCCATCCACAGCCTCCAACCTCATCATTCCCCAACCCATCACTGCCCGGTTCGACCTCTTACCCAAAATCCACAAACCTGACTGCCCCGGTTGACTGATTATCTCCCCTGAAGCTGCCTGAACTGCTGTGCTCTTCCAGCACCACTAATCCAGAATCTGGTTTCCAGCATCTGCAGTCATTGTTTTTACCCAGCTAATTTTAATCCTACTGTGAATCGCCTTGCAAGGACAACTGCCTTGAAGAAGTTTTCCTCCTCTCTCTATAAGAATCTCAGGGAGTCCCTCTCCCACTGCAACTCCCAGGTCATTTCCTCTGCCCTGAAGCTCTTCAACCATGTCCTGAAACAAACTCGCTACCACAGCCACATTTGCTTCCTCAGCATCTGCCTCCATAACCAACTCATCCCACACGGACTCCAGACCACCTTTAAACCAGCAGAGTTCGGACCCGAACAGGACAAACAGTACAGACTACAGATTCAAAAACACCAGCAACGGTTCTCCTTCAAGATCCTCCGCTCCACGCTTGCAGCAATGCGCTGGCACCTAACCTCTCTACAGTCAGCCCTGCCTCAGCTGAGGGCCACACTCTCTCAGAATTGCAAAGGACCCACTCTGTACTACATCCTCAGGAGAATCCATACTCTCAACAAACAGTATTTCAACTCCATCTCAAATATCAAAAACTGTAAGTACAACAAACTTTTATCTACCCACCTCCATAACCAGCACTCCTCAAACATTCCAGTAGATTCCCCCAGCCTCTGGAATTGCTTGGGCGCCATTAGCCAACCCCCACGCTGATTGATGATGTCACTTCCGCCCCCATCATGGCCACTCCCACAGCCACTTCCACCCCTCACAATGCCTCATGCACTACACATGACATCACTTCTGCCCCTCACATCATCACCGATGTCACATGCTCAGTGACTTCTGCCTCCCCTACTGCCGTGTTTGCCACCACTTCGCCCCCCCAACAGCTCCACTCACCTGCATTCTGCTGACATGCCCCCCACAGATCCCACTGTCACCATCCCCGCCCCCCAGAACCCTGAGGGGAACACCACCCCTGCTCATGACTCCATCCCCATTCCCCCATCACCACACCAACTCCAGTTACAGGCTCCATTCCCATTCCCAGCTCACACCCACATCGGGTCCCAGATCCCAGCCCTACTGAGTTTTCACCATCCCTCTAGACCTCCCCCTCACTGAGGACGAACGACCAGTCCTCAGCAAAGGACTCACCTTCATCCCCCTCCGTCCACGCATCAATGACTTTCTTCCGCTGCCTCCACGTCCGAGCTTACTTTCACCATCAGGACTCCCGTCCACATACCGAGGACCCCTTCGCCCACCTCCAACACATTGTATCCACTTGGATACCCCCCGCTGGCCTATTACCCGCCCTTGACCTCTTCACTTCCAACTGCCGCCAGGACATTAACCGCCTCAACCTATCTAACCCCCCCCCCCACTCCAACCTCTCACCCTCACAACGCACAGCCCTCCAATTCCTCTGCTCCAATCCTGACCTCACCAACAAACCAGCAGATAAAGGGGGTGCAGTGGTAGTCTGGCGCACTGACCGCTACACCGCCAAAGCTAAACGCCAACTCAAGGACACCTCTTCCTACTGCCCCCTCGACCATGATCCCACCCCCCCATCACCAAACCATCATCTCCCAGACCATACAGAACCTCATCACCTCAGGAGATCTGCCACCCACAGCTTCCAACCCCAGTCCAGGAACCCCGCACTGCCCAGTTCTACCTCCTTCCCAAGATCCACAAGCCTGACCACCCTGGCTGACCCATTGTCTCAGCATGCTCCTGCCCACTGAACTCATCTCTACCTACCTCGACACTGTCCTACTCCCCCTAGTCCAGGAACTCCCCACATACGTTCGAGACACCACCCACGCCCTCCACCTCCTCCAAGACTTCCGTTTCCCTGGCCCCCAATGCCTCATCTTCACCATGGATATCCAATCTCTCTACACCTCCATCCGCCACGACCAGGGCCCCAACAGTACCTTTCCACCGACACTCTCATTCGTTTGGCCGAACTGGTCCTCACCTTTAACAATTTCTCCTTCGAATCCTCCCACTTCCTCCAGACCAAAGGGGTAGCCATGGGCACACGTATGGGCCCCAGTTATGCCTGTCTCTTTGTTGTCCACGTAGAACAGTCCATCTTCCGTAATTACACCGTAATTGATGGAGAGATTGATGTCTTTACATCATGCTGCTAAACGCAATCTCTTTCCAATATACAAGAACTGACTGCCACGAGTTGGCCGGGAATCGAATCGAGGTACGTGGGAATTGAGAGTTTGACCACTGAACCAGCAATGCACCCCATAGCTGGAGACAAACAAACTACTCTTCCAGGATACCCTTGCTGCTGGAGATTGCTGATAGAGCCCACCCACTAAATTGCTCTGGATGGTGGGGTGTGGGAGTCCATTCAGTGTCAACCTGAGGAGAATCCCCCCCCCCCCGGAAAATAAAACTACCTGCAGTCTATTTGCAGTCTATTGCCAACAGGAGGAAGTCCGGTTCGGACAGTATTTGTTTCACTGTGTGGAACTGAAACTGTCTGTGTCTGATCTTCCTGGTGACTGATGATAGATTTTGTTCATCTCTTCATTTTACTGAGACTGACCAATCATTGACTCTCTGGTTCTGCTGCTTGAAGTTCAGGAAATTATCAAAGTTAAAAACCACACAATACCAGATTATAGTTCAACAGGTTTATTTGGAAGCACTAGCTTTCGAAGCGCTGCTCCTTCATCAGGTGGTTGTGGAGTATAAGATCGTAAGACACAGAATTTATAGCAAAAGTTTACGGTGTGATGCAGCTGAAATTATAAATTGAAAAAGACCTTGATTGTTTGTTAAGTCTCTCATCTTTTAGAATGACCATGTTGGTTTCAGTTCTTTCATATGTAAATCCCAGAACTTTGTAAAAAAGTTACGTCCCAAGTGAACTTTAACAATAGGTACCATGTCGTTTCAAATAATACATTGAAAGTGTGAGGCTGTCTGTGCCCCAATGTTCAGACTGATTCTATTTCTAAAAAAGGGATTTACAGAAATTTGAATGGTTTCATGCAGTTTTTGAGCAAATAAACTCCATTGCACAGTCTGGGAGACTCTGATGGGATTTGTGTCCAGGTCTCCTGACAGCAGGATGTAGAAACCCCGAGATCAGAGAAGCTCCGAGCAAATGGGAAATGGTTCCAATGGAGAATTTTAATTTTCACATCGATTGGGAGAAGCCAAACAGCTTCATCATTCCTGGTCTAAAGTCTTGTAAACCCTGCGGGGAGGAGAAGGATACTCCATGTTTAACCCAGCCCAGGCTCAGCTGTGATGATGCCCTTGAAAAGGATGGTTTTCTCTTCAATTTCCACAGCCTAAGAAAACTAGACAGAACAATTTGGAAGCTTGGCCGGGGTTTATTCATGCATATGCAAATAAGATACACTCTCCCATTGGGAAAAATGGATCTCCCCAAGCTATTCCCAACTGGGGACAGTCTTTCACTTCTCACATGGACCTTACGTTATTCGAATACATCAATGAATTTTAGTCCATTCATACAGTCCCGGTCAGGTTCCATCTGTGATGTTTGAATCTTAACACCAGGGTACTGTCCAGGAAGTGGGATAGGCTGGGCTGGGGGAAAGGTAAACAGATGGCTAACTCCTCTGTCTTGAGTCCTGTTTTAATGGGACATCTAACCTCATGGACTGGAACATCCTATCTCTTTACTGCCCCTGGGGAAGGTCTTAGGCTGGCAGTTCTGGGTTTCCCATGGGAAAGGAGTCATTTTCTCTGAGCCAAGCATCATTCCCAGGATGATGGGGTCTCACTGTCCTGTATGATTCTGGTCCTGAAGACTTTTCTGTTGTAACAAAAGTTGCAATGATGAATGAAGTTATAGTTCATTATCGTGACAGTAATAATCAACAGACAATTGCCAGGCAGCAATTCATGGCAGAATCTTTCAGTCAGACTAGAAGTACAACACAGCATTTAGAAACAAACATTCAAACTTCGCAAAGAAATATCTGTGTACATTAATGAAGAGCATGAACCAGACACATGGTAAGAGAATTGATTCAGAAACTCCCCCTGGTCTGTCCCGTGTTCCCAATGCCATGAGTTATGGACATAGGGCACATTCTTCTGTTCTAACTCTTCCTTTTCTGAAGAAGGTATTGATAAAGTTGTGATGCATTGAGGAAGGTCAGGGATTTGATTTGCAGGTGGGAACCTGGTTGGATGGTTAAGATTCTCCAGGAATGGGCAGTTTGTTGGAGAATTCCTATCATCTCACTGAGTCTCAATGTCTATTCATATATAAAGGTGGGGATGGGAAATCTATCTTCTCCAGGATTACGGAATGGGCAGTGTGGATTTAGGAGGCAGTGTGAACAGGAAATAGAAATCTCTGTAGTAAATGCTTCTGAGAGATAACGAAGGGGAGATGATCAAGGATAGAGTCAGTCCCTCATGGATAGAGAATGTGAGGAGAATCAATCAGCAGAAATTAATGTGACTGAGTGTTTGCATGTAGATATGGGTCCCTGTTCCTGTTCAAACTATCAGGAATCAATCAAGATAATTAATTCTATAACTGCGCTGTACTGTTCAAACTGTTCTATCATGAACATTCCACTCAGTCCATCTCCCAGCATTGATCCCTGGGTCACTCCACCCCCCAGCATTGACCTCTGGGTAACTCCACTCAGTCCATCCCCCAGCATTGACCTCTGGGTCACTCCACTCAGTCCATCCCCCAGCATTGACCTCTGGGTCACTCCACTCAGTCCATCCCCCAGCATTGACCTCTGGGTCACTCCACTCAGTCCATCGTCCTGCACTGACCCCTGGGTAACTCCACTCAGTCCATCCCCAGCATTGACCTCTGGGTCACTCCACTCATTCCATCACCCAGCACTGACCCCTGGGTCACTCCACTCAGTCCATCCCCCAGCACTGACCCCTGGGTCACTCCACTTAGTCCATTCCCCAGCACTGACCTCTGGGTCACTCCACTCAGTCCATTCTCCCGTGCTGCAGTGTTTACCTCCAGGAGGGAGCCCAATGGTCAGGACAAGCCGCTCACTCTCTCCTGCCTGGTCACTGGGTTTGATCCTGCAGACATCGAGGTGACCTGGCTAAGGAATGGAGAGGTCATGTCTGAGACCCAATCCTCGGGGGTACGACCGAACCACGATGGGACCCATCAGATCCAGAAAGAGATTGAGATCAATGCTGGTGATGAGGATCAATACTCCTGTCACATTGAACACAGCAGCCTGGCAGAGGCCCAGCTCTATCAGTGGGGTAAGGGACTGGGCACAATGTTTGTGTGTCTGCGTCTCCCCTTGTGTCCGTGTCTGTGTGTGGCTGCACTCAGCCCTGGTTAATCACCTGAATGAACTGATATTTTTTCAATTTCATTAGAGTATCCTGATTTTAAAAAGTGAGTATATTTAATATTAACTACAAGAGGAAGTAGGGAAGCAACACACATGTAAAGAGTTTAGAAATAAGATGAAAATTTTAAAAAAAGTTGATCAATCTCTGAATTGTTCACGAATAATAAATATTTGAAAGTTGTGGCCATTGTAGTGTATGTTGCCAGTAGCATTAGTTGACAGTCAATTTTGAGATTATTAGCTACATAATTTGAATGGAACCCTTTTGTCCTCATTTATTTCAGTATTGCCTAACTGGCAGAACATAAGTTAAGATTTCCCTTTGTACAACCTGCAGCGCAAGGGTGTTTAAGTAGCTGTTCTTCCAGCTGGAACTAATCCACACACTCGGTTATGTGATCAGTCACAAACCAGACTAACATTCAAACTCTTGTAACCTCTCTCTGCCCTTGTGTGTTCTTGAAAGATGGAAGACGGAAATGTTTCTCTCCTTTTTTTTTACTACCTTGCTAAGTGTGAGATACTCATTGGAGATTACAGGTTGATTTTGCAGCAGCCTTTCTCCCTTGACAGCTCATCTGGTGTGAATTCCTGTCTCTCTTGCACTCTCACTCTCTCGCCAGGCAGCAACTGAATTTATTTCTGCGGTCAACCTTTGGCTACATGTCATCTCTTTTTCTTTTAAGAAAGGCTGAATTGTTGCAATTAAGGTTTGATAGCCTTGTGGGAAATCGATTTCCAGATTTTAACTGTTCCTTGTTACATATTTCATCTTGTCCTTAACATCTTTAGGCTGGATGATCTTACACTCCCCCCACATTGAATAAAGCTATGTCAAACGGGATTTGCTCATTTAATCTGTCTATGTGTCTTCATTATGCCTCCTAATGTAGTGCCATCTGTAAACTTGGATGTCCAACTCCCCGTTCCTTTATTTAAGTTATTACTGTAAATGGTGAAAAGCTGAAGCTGCAGAGCAGATGCCTGGGAATATTACTTATCATATTCACAAAGATCGTGGCACAGTGATAAGCAAGCAGAAAGGAATTGCCCTGGGAGTCCTCAACATGAACTCTGAACCCCATGAAGTCTATGGCATCAGGGCAAATATGGGCAAGGAGCCCTCTTGCTGATTACCACATTTCCTTCCTAATCATTTGTTGTTAATTGCAGAGACACTTGTTCCTTCTGCCTCACCTCCCATTGATCAGGGTTAAATTCCATCTGCCATTGATTGTTCATCTGGCCAATCCATTTATCTTCTCCTGGAACCAAGACCTTCTTTGTCACTTGTCACCCACCTGGCAAATGTTTGTGTCATCCGCAAGCTTATTTCTCGTCCTTCCCACAGCCTCATCTTTGTGGTTTATATAAATCTATCACAAACTGGATGAATTCAGCTCCAACCGCACAAATGAAGCATGTCACCATCCAGGACAAAACAGCCTGCTTAAATGCAGCCCATGTATGTATTATTTCCAACATTTATTCCCTCCTGCACCAATGCACAGTGGCAGCTGTGTGCATCATCTCCAGGGTGCACACTCCACTAACAACATGTTTCACCACATAGCTTCCACTAACTAAAAGGTCAGGCGCAGAAGATACTTGGGAACACTACTATCTGCATGTTCCCCTTCCAGTTACTCGCTATCCTGACTATGTATAGTATCCTGGCTCCTTTACTGTCACTGGGTCCAAGTGCTGGACCTCCCTTATGAACAGCATTGTGGGTGGCTCAAATGCAAAGGGCTGCTGAATTTCAAGAGGCAACACATATCAACTTTCTGCAGGGCAATTTGAAATGATCAATAAATGTTTGCCCACCAATATGGCAGCAGCCCATGAATGAGTAAAAGAAAAAGTTTTTAATGCATCTGTGCACGTTTTTAATGCTGGAGAAGGAGTTTACCCTCCAGCCCCTCCAGACTGGAAATAAATTGTTGTTATGCAACATCGCAGTGGCTTTTAATAATAACTTTGCATAGCTGTACATATCTATTTTTACATTCCCAAACTTTTCATAATTACAAAACTATTCTGATTGATCATGCTCTGATTTAACCTGGATAATCTCTCAATTCCACCCCCCCCCCCCCCCCCCCCCCCCATCCCCAACCCTATTTGGTTAAACTATAGCGAATGGAATTCAGTATTCCACCTGTCAATACCTTACACTTGGCCTCATGACCATCTCTAAACTTGGATGTATCATTCTCTGCCAGGGAACTCCTGTGACACAGTGGTAGTGTCCATACCTCTGGAGGAGAAGCCAATGGCTCATGTCCCACTAGAGGACTTCATGGCCAGTGAAGGTTTGGAAACTGTCCTGGTGTGACAATGGCCCTGAGTGAGATTGGAAAGTTTTCTGGTCGTTCAGGACTTCCTGGTTAGTGCAGCACAACTGTCTCATATTCAATGATATCAAGGATGTGATCTTCCAACGAGCAAGCATCATCCTCATTCCGACAACTCTGTTCCTTTATCAAACGCATTCATAGCGATGGTGAAAAGCTGAGGACCCAGTACAGACTCCTGAGGATGAAAACTTGTCACATCTTGCCAATGTGAAAGCATCCCAGTTATTCCCATTCTCCATCTCCTTCCTCAATTCTGGAGGTTTGTAAAGACTAGGTCCACAAACGTTCCCTGATACACACTGAGCTCTGATTCCCTCCAATTTCATATAGTCTTATTATTGTCAATAATTCTCTTGTTTGGAACCTTATCAATGACCTCCATGAAGTCCAAAAACTTTATGTCAAACACCATGTTAGTCAGCTCCTCTGCAAATTCAGTGAGGTTCGTCAGACATGAGCTCCCCTTCACCAATCCATCTGTTTAATCAGCTGATCCTTATCTAAGTATCTGTCCCTCAATCTCTGGACATCTGTGGGAGCCTTTTCTTTGAGCTGGATTCTCTCATTTATTTCATGTCTTGATCACAATGGGTTCACTGCAGTAGATTAGGACTAAGTTCTGGGGTTGAATTGGACCAAATGCTTATTTTAAAGAGTTTGCTGTTTCTCTGTTGTTTTCTTCAATACCAGCTCTGCCCAGTTTTCCATGGTCAGTTTATTCCTCCTCCCTTTGAGGTTTGATGTTCAATATAGCCCTGGGGATTGAACAAGGAAAGGACACAGAGACATAGGGGAGAATGGGAACTGAACTATCTGGGAAAGTAGTCCCTGGGATTGGGACAACACAGTCTTTACACCCCATCAATGGGATCTTTAGTGACTTCACTGGAGAGTGAAACTGGGCGAAGGTCAAACCAGCATTTCAACCGATCCCATCAATTCCCAATGGTTGGGTTTAGTTAACATTGTTCCCAATCAACACAGAACTGGGAATGGATCCAGGAACAGAGAAAATTCTGATTATTCAAATTTGTTCAGGAATTTTGCAAAACAATTGGAGATGCTCCCATCTTGGAACTTTCATTGCATCAATGATCATTCCACCAGCTGTTATTGTGGGGATAATCAGGATATTCATCTGAAAAAGACCATGGAGCAGTAAGAATCAGAGGGGAATGTGGAACCGAGGGGACAGAGTGAGTGTGGGGGAATCTCCAGTACTGGGAGTACAGGGGACTGTGTTGAATGGATCTGACTGTATACCCACACACACATTAACATGTATAAACACATTCCCTGGGGAGAAAGTGAGGTCTGCAGATGCTGGAGATCAGAGCTGAAAATGTGTTGCTGGAACAGCGCAGCAGGTCAGGCAGCATCCAGGGAACAGGAGAATCGACGTTTTGGGCATAAGCCCTTCTTCAGGAAGGGCTTATTCCTGAAGAAGGGCTTATTCCTGAAGAAGGGCTTATGCCCAAAACGTCGATTCTCCTGTTCCCTGGATGCTGCCTGACCTGCTGCACTGTTCCAGCAACACATTTTCAGCTAAATACATTCCCTGCCTGATCTTCCTTTATGTGATCCGCCCAGATTCCGTCTAATATTGATCATTAAACCTACATGCACACACTCACATCCTCGCTGACTGACTGAATATCAATAGAGCAGGAGAGATCTCCAGAATCTCCATAAAGTGTAAGGATGGAGGGGAGTGTGGGAATGAGGATCTCTTCCACAATTCCCTCACATTAGTTGTGTTCCTGATCTCTGAGAATGGGTTATTCCAGATTGTGTTGAAAGGTGTATAATTATTATCACTGTTTGGGATTTGGATTTTAAAATAGAGGCAGATGGAAGATGGTCAGTTCTGTAAAGGTGACCCCTTTAAAAAGGTTAGAAACTCATTTCAAGCAGTGACTTCAGTGCGTCAATTCCAAGAAGGCATGTTACTGCCCTCAAATGGCAGGCAGGCTCCTTGCAGTGTTTATTGTTTAAATGTTCATGCTGAGTTTATGTCAAACAAGGAAAAATAATAAAGATCATTAGTTTAGCTAAGTTTTGACTTCAGAATAGAAGGGTAAAGATTTTAGTTCATTGGTGAGAACAGTTTTCTTTCTGTCAAAAGAGCATCGTTGTTCCGTTCAGGGGAACCCGTCGCCCACCCTGAAGTGTTGGCATTTGTGGAGTTTCTAAGCCAGGAGAGTTTGGATTGAAGTCTTCAAGTTGCTGGAACTAGACATGTGCAGACCATCAGAATTCTGAAAGGTTCAAGCCATTGGATTTGGAAAGGAATCATTAACCTGTCGCAGCATTCTGACAGTCAGACACTGGAGAGAGTCAGTAAGATAAACTCTTAAAACGTTGAGTGTGGAGTGAAATTTCCCTGCAGTTGAGTATCTGTAAAAGTGTAGTGCTGTGGGATAGACTGGATCTTTGATTTATTGTATACCTTCAGATCGATCTGTCTTGTATGTACATGTGCCTGTGGTTGTTCCATTTCCTTTTCTATAATAAACTTCTCTCTTTCTGAAGAATATCAGTAGCTTTATATGAATATATTTCAGTGAGGAATCCGCATGGTAACCAATTGCAAATATTAAACTTATGATCTGTGAGCCAGTTTGATTCTGGGTTCACTTGCCAAGTGTGAATCAACTGGGATCATTCCATCTGATATTGATGCTGTTTCTGCAGATTCACCAAATGGGATGGAGACAGCAGCTCACAGGAAGTGACTGAGGGAGTGGATCATTGGGAATGAAATCCATTTGAATTTGATTCACATTTTTGGCATTCAGATGATTTAAAAACCAGATCAATCATCAACTGCGTATGAGACTTTGCCAACAGTTTTCTGATAAAGTTTAAAAGATCATAACAAGATTGATATTTTATTAAGAGTTATCTAACTTAATGTAATTGATTCTATGACATATCCAAGTGGCGAGGATAACATCGAAGCAGATATCTCATCTCCCGGAGTGTGAACAAGTCAGGGGTCCCTTTACAATTCTTTCCTGTGAATGTCTCGAGGATTGTGTGGGTCTGGTGCACATTGTACAGGAAGCACTGAGCCTTCAGCCCACAGACCATATGGGGCCAGAAATCAATGAAATGGAGGCTCCCAACATGGATGTGACTGGAGCCAGGCCTCATGGAGCAGCTGAGGAAACCCGGCCTGCAGCTGCCAGGGCAGCTCGAGAGCAGCTGGGGGCTGATGGATGTGGACATTGAGAAGGAGAAAATCCCTCTCCCTCCCCCAGGAAATCAGAGAGAAGAGCAGTGGAGATGGAGAGGGAAACAAGGGACATTTTAGTTCAGCAGCAAATCGACTTTGCAGGATGTTTGTGGGGGATATTGCTGAACAACGTCAACTTCATCTGGTCGGGTCAAAACCTTTCAGATCATTTATATTAATGAGCAGTTTCTCTACTTTGTAAATGTTTGTGATGTCGAGATATTATGTCAATAAAAATTATTTTGTACAATTTGAACTGACACCAGGCCAAACTATAAATAAAATGATGGACACCAATAGAACAGAAACAATTTATTATTTAGAAATAATTTCCTTAAATAAAACATTTCCTCAAAATGAAACATTAAAAACTGACCCTCTCATCAATGCCTGAGAATCACTCTCACAGGATGCAGTGGGGTGGGGAGCAGATAAAGATATTCCCCTGTAGGAGCTGCCACCCTCATGCCACCTGTATCTCCCCCTGTGCCCGTATCCTGCCCCCCCCCTCCTGTCCCAGAGACATGCCCAGCAGCTGAGAACTCCTCCCTGGGGAGCTGCTGGCCAGAAGCTGCATCCATGAGAGCTCCAGCTGCTCTCCCTTGGGCCTGCCCTGTTTCTGTACTCGGAGCTGCCAGGAGGCCTTCTATTGGGCTGCTTTGTATTCCTGCCCGAGCAGCTGTCTCCAACTGCTGGGTTTGTATTGGCCTCTGGTTAGGGGGCCTTGCAGCATCCTCCATGTGGCCAGAAGGATTGAGATGGGTCTGCTTTGGACCAGGCAATGCCTCAGGAATGCATTTTCTCCAAAGGCCCAGCTGCTGAGAAGCCCTTGTCTGAACCTCCCCCATCTCCTGCTGCTCAAGTGCAGAGAGTCAAGGTGCTTGTCATGTTGAGCCACCAGTCCATTGCTCAGGTCAGTAATGAACACCTCTTCCAGCAGAGTGTCAACATGGGCCTGATGTGGTCCCTGTGTCACTGAAGACCATGGAGCAAGTCCTTGAACTGTTGGAGGTCCCTCAGGCCCTGATAGATCAGACCGGTTTATCACCCACCCTCCCAGTAACCCCACCCCATTAGCTTCATGGCTGCCCTAATGCCTCCCTCAGACCAAGAGGGGCACGGAGATGGAGAGTTGGGGATTAGATTATCATCCCAGTCTCGGGACACTCCCAACATTAACACCCGAAGGTGCAACATGGGGACAGGAGTGAGAGTGCCACTTCACCTGCCCTCCCAGCCCAGGGTGCTCCCCCTCCTGTTCATCTGGATGTCACTCCCCTTCCCCCTCCAGCTCAGTTACTGTCTCACTTCCCTCTGTGTCCCAGGGCTCAGTGCCTTCTCCAGGTCCCCTTTCACCCCCCTCGGCTGCTGACACTGACTCCCCCCTCCCCATCCAGCCGGTGTGTCCAAAGGCAGCACCTGTCAGAAGGAAACATTGACAATGCAGGTTCCTCTCCATCTGTCCCAGCCCAGAAGCTTGTGTGCTCAGCCCTGGGTGAAACATTCAGCTGGTGAGCCTGCCCTTTCCTCCCTCCAATAGCTGCTGAGTCACCAGTCAGTGAAGTATTCCTGACTCCCAGCAGCTGCCTGGCCCTCTCTTCACACTCATTCAGATCCTTCCAAAAGGACACTCCCCCCCCACCGGGAATGAACACTCCCAGTCATTATCGACCAACCAACTCTGAAACACACATATTATATAAACATCACTTTGTGCTTTCTGAACAAAAACAGAGATTGCTGGAAAAGCTCAACAGGTCTGGCTGCATCTGTGAAAAGAAATCAAAGAAATCAGACCAGTTCTGAGGAAGGGTCACCAGACTTGAAATGGTAACTCTGATTTCTCTGCACAGATGCTGCCAGACCTGCTGAGCTTTTCCAGCCATTTCCATTGTTGTTTCTGATTTACATCATGGAGGAAGGGCTCATGCCCGAAACGTCGATTCTCCTGCTCCTTGGATGCTGCCTGACCTGCTGCGCTTTGCCAGCAACACATTTTCAGCTCTGATTTACAGCATGTACAGTTCTGTCGGTGTTCACTGTGTACATCCTGCTTGGTTTGGGGAAGGCTTCCTGGGGAGTTACATGGTCATAACCCCCTCCCAGTTCACACTGAACTGAAGCTCAAACACTGCTGATTCCAACATCCACAATCTGCAGAGTGAATGAATTAACCCTTTCCTGTGAAATCATTAATGAAGAATTCAGACAAATCAATGATCAACAATAATTTATTGATTAGCAACTGCAATGATCAGTCTCTGCAGTTAATTGTTGATGTTAAAAAGTGACAGATTTGAGAAAGTGTGAGGGAGGAACCATCCGTGAAGATCCCTCTGACGGTGACACTGCTCACATTTCTGAGACGGGATGGAAACACGACTTGAGAAGGTCTCACTTGAAGAATCAGGATCCAAACCTGGAGATCTGGGATCCACTGCTCAATCTGTGGAAACACATTCCCTGGAGAAGTCAATCTCAATCCTGAAAGAGCTGGGTGTGAGCAATAAGCTGCAGTTCTGTGTGTCTGCTGTGATATGGAAGGATAGACAATGATGTCCATGTTCACACTGGAACAGGAGAATCCCGTTATTCCACAATGAGGCTCCAGGAATGCCCTGCAATGGGGCCCAGAAACCCACAAGGTCAGGAATGGAGAGACACAAGGCAATCACTTCAGGGTGGGGAGGGGAGGGGAATTAGTCTGACAGGGTTTAACAGTGTCTGGGTGGGTGGGACAGGGTCAGGAGGGGAGGGGAATTAGTCTGACAGGGTTTAACAGTGTCTGGGAGGGTGGGACAGGGTCAGGAGGGGAGGGGAATTAGTCTGATAGGGTTTAACAGTGCCTGGGAGGGTGGGAAAGGGTCAGGAGGGGAGGGGAATTAGTCCAACAGGGTTTAACAGTCTCTGGGAGGGTGGGACAGGGTCAGGAGGGGAGTGAAGAAGTTCCAATTAAGTCTACAGAGAGAAATTGATATATCATTTATTAAGTTGGAATAGAGATGTCCAAAGCTGAGAAAATAAAAAAAAGTTCAAAGTGGAATGAAATATAAGATTTCGCACTCTGAAATATTCTCTCTCACTCACTGGACCCAGGATTCAATCACCCTCAGCACTAACGAACCAGATTCACATAGTACAGTGCAGAGCGAGTCAAGGGTGAAGGGGTGGAGGGAGAGGGAGTAGGGGATGAGAAAATAGGGGGTGAGGATTGGAAGGAGAGGTTGTGGGGTTGGGGGGGGGGGGGGGGGGAGGGAGTTGAGGAAGAGACGGATGAGAGAGTCATGAAGAACTGAACCGTGAGGAAACTGATGAGTGTCCCATCCAGGAGAATGTAACTCTACACCTTCCAATCCCTCTCCCATCATTTCCAACAGTCTGTCCCCTCTATCACTTACTGTAGGTCCCACTTGGGGAATCTGCAGAAACAAAATAAATGTCCATTAGAATGAGGAATGATCCATTCTCAGAGAGTGAGAACACAACAAGTGTGAGGGAATGGAGTCTGTGTAAGTCATATTGGGTCCTTTTGATGTGCCGTTAGTTCTTTCTGCTGTGTTAATGGCTGTGGTGCATCAGGACCCTGTGGAATCCCTGTCCTTGCAGACTCTGAGGGAACATCCTGGGAAATTGAAGATCCTGCCGGGGTTGGGGGAAGTGGTGCTGTTCCGGTTTTGGGGGATTCTACAGCCACTCATCCTTCTGTGCCTCCCTCAGCAGATCTCCGCCTTAGCTCTGAGACTGACCACACTGTGGGTGTCACTGCCATCCCCAGGGTTGAACCTCTCTCTGACTTTGGGGAACCTGGCACAGTTCCTGACACCTCCTGTCAGGGTACCCTGTTCAGTCGGGAAACTCTCTGCAAATTAATTGGTTCTTATTTCTTGTTCCCCACAGGGTCCCACCTTCGAGATTGCCCAGTTGTGTTAATGTCATGTTCCAGTCTGCACTGAGCAGCCAGCCAGCACAGCTCACTTCTGCCAACTACAGTTGGTGCTGCGTTACTGATCCAATCCACTGTCCTGCCCAGGAACCTCAAGCTGTGCCCTCCTCGGAGCACCTCCCTGACTCCTTGAGGAGGTACCACCTGCACTATGGGGGTGGCACTCGATCCATGCCCGCTTGGTCCTTTCAGCCCCTCCACATACTATCACCCTGAAGGTTGGTGCCCAGTTACCTTCGGTGCCACAGTACACTTTACGAGCTGCTGCCATGGAAGGAATACACCCAGTTCTTGCTTCTCTGCTGCACCAGGGGATCCTAGTGCCCACACAGCGCTCCCTGCAATACACTCATCCTCCTGACTCCCAAACGGGGCAGATCAGGCCATTAGAGGTTTGTGCAGGACCTGAGAGCCCGTTACTGCCATTGCTGCCCCCCATTCCCCGGTGGTACCGGGCACCAATGCCATCCTCTCGAGTATTCCTGCTTTGGTGACTTTTTTTTTTAGTGATTGACCTTGGTCCGCCTTTTGCTCGAATAAATTGTCCCCGAAAGCAGTGCCTTTTCACCTTTCCTTCCAGTACATGTGGACAGAGATTCCCTAAGGGTATACGAACAGCCCCACTGTATCTGCCTGGGCAGTGCAGCGGGTACTCAGAACCCTTCAAGTGACTTGCAGCAGCGTCCTTCTTCAATACGCCCATGTCTTGTTTTTTTTTTATTTCAAAAATATACTTTATTCATAAAATTATTTGAATCTCTATGCAATTGGTCATTCCATTCTTGTGCACACCTTACATTGCTTTACATAAAGCCATCGAAATTTATTTTTCCTATATACAAGTCTGTACATTTACTATCCAACTCTTCGGCTGAGGCATCAGCAGAGCCCAATGACTGCGTGGGCCCCCTGTTCTTCGTTAGGCAGGCAGATATTACACAGTGGCCTTTCCCCACCGCGCCTTGGCGGCAGCTGCCCCAAGCTTCAGCGTGTCCCTCAACACGAAGTCCTGGACCTTGGAATGTGCAAGTCTGCAACACTCAGTCGGGGTCAACTCCTTCAGCTCGAAGATCAGCAGGTTTTGGACCACCCAGAGAGCGTCCTTCACCGAGTTGATGATCCTCCAGGCACAGTTGATGTTCGTCTCGGTGTGTGTCCCGGGGAACAGGCCATAGAGTATGGAGTCCCGCGTCACGGCGTTGCTCGGGACGAACCTCGACAAACACCACTGCATTCCTCTCCAGACCTTCCTCTGCATAGGCACATTCCAGAAGGAGGTGTGTGACAGTCTCGTCCCCCCTGCAGCCACTTCGAGGGCAGCGTGCGGTGCGGCTGAGAGTCTGGGCGTGCATAAAGGATCTCACAGGCAGAGCCCTTCTCACCACCAGCCAAGCCATGTCTTGGTGCTTGTTGGAAAGTTCTGGCAATGAGGCATTCTGCCAAATGGCTTTGACAGTCTGCTCAGGGAACCGCTCGATAGGATCCGCCCTCTCCTTTTCCCGAAGGGTCTCAAGGACACTACGTGCTGACCACTTCCTAATGGACTTGTGGTCAAAGGTGTTTTTCTTCATAAACTTCTCCACGAAGAACAGGTGATACGGAACGGTCCAACTACTCGGAGCGTTCCGCGGCAGCGAGGCCAGGCCCATCCTTCGCAACACCGGGGACAGGTAGAACCTCAGTACGTAGTGACACTTGGTGTTTGCGTACCGGGGATCCACGCACAGCTTGATGCAGCCACACACAAAGGTGGCCATCAGGGTGAGGGTGCCATTGGGTGTATTTTTTCCCCCGTTGCCCAGTTCTTTATACAACGAGTCCCTTCGGATCCGGTCCATCTTTGACCTCCATATAAGCTGGAAAATGGCCCGGGTGACTTCAGCGGCACAGGTTCTGGGAATAGGCCAGACCTGTGCCACGTATAACAGCAATGACAGTGCCTCACACCTGATGACCAGGTTTTTTCCCGTGATGGAGAGCGACCGTAGCTTCCATCTGCCCAGTTTCTGCCTCACTTTGCTGATACGCTCCTCCCAAGACTTGGCGCACGCCCCAGCCGCCCCCAGAACCAAATTCCCAGCACCTTCAGGTGGTCGGTCCTGACGGTGAAGGGGATCAAGGTTTGGTCGGCCCAGTTCCCGAAGAGCATGGCCTCACTCTTGCCTCGGTTTACCTTGGCCCCCGAGGCCCGTTCGAACTGGTCACATATGCACATGAGTCTGTGCACGGACAGCGGATCCGAGCAGAAAACGGCGACGTCATCCATGTACAGGGAGGCCTTAACCTGCAGGCTCCCGCTGCCAGGAATAGTCACCCCTCTCAGGCTCGCATCCTTCCTGATGGACTCGGCAAATGGCTCTATGCAGCACACAAACAAGGCAGGAGAGAGAGGGCAGCCCTGCCTGACTCCAGATCTGACTGGGAATCTATCTGATTCCCACCCATTGATTGAGACTGCACTGACAATGTTGGTGTAGAGCAGTCTGATCCAATTGCAGATTCCCTCCCCAAAGCCCATTTTGGAGAGAACATCTCTCATATACCTGTGTGATATCCTGTCAAAGGCTTTCTCCTGGTCCAGGCTGATCAGACAGGTGTCCAACCCTCTGTCCTGCACGTAGGCGATCGTATCCCTGAGGAGTGGGAGACTCTCAGCGATCTTCCTGCCCGGCACAGCACAGGTTTGGTCAGGGTGAATCACCGACCCTAGAGCAGACCTGACCCGGTTGGCGATAACCTTTGACAGAATTTTGTAATCTGCATTCAACAGTGAGATTGGTCTCCAATTTTTGAGTTCCTCCCTCTCCCCCTTCCGCTTGTAGATGAGGGTGATGATGCCTTTCCTCATGGATTCACTCATGGTACCTGCCCGAAGCATACTGACATACACCTCCAGCAGGTCCTGGCCAATCAAGTCCCACAGAGCGGAATAGAGCTCGACCGGTAAGCCGTCGCTTCCGGGAGTTTTATTCTTTTCGAAGGACTCGAGGGCCTTGGTCAGCTCGTCCAGAGATAGTGGCTGGTCCAGCCTCTCCCGTGTTCTGTCGCCTAAGACCTCCGTGATAGAGGACAGGAACGACTGGGAGGCCGCGCTGTCGGTCGGCTTCGCGTCATACAGACTGGCGTTGAAGGATTTACTGATCCTCATGATGTCAGCCTGAGATGATGTTATCGAGCCATCTTCTTCCTTCAGGCTGCTGAGCACAGAGCTATCTTTGTGCACCTTCTGGAAGAAGAAACGTGAGCACATCTCGTCCTGCTCCACCGAGCGGACCCTGGACCGGAAGATTATCTTGGAGGCCTCCGAGGCAAAGAGCGAGGCTTGCTGGCCCTTCACCTCCTTGAAGTCCTCCGTGACATTCACCCCCATCGTCTGCAGCAGGAGCAGGTTCTGCATACTTTCCTGGAGCTGGGACAGTTTTCCCCACCTCTCTCTCGCCTCCTGAACACCTTTGAGGATGAAGAACCTCTTGATGTTCCCTTTTACTGTTTCCCACCAGTCCGCTGGGGACTCAAAGAGGGGCTTCACGGTTCTCCAACCTGCGTCGTCCCTCTTGAGCTCCTCAATGTTTCCCGGGGTCAACAGCTTGGTGTTCAGCTTCCACGTTCCCTTACCAGCCCGCTGCTCATCTTGTAGGTGACAGTCGGCCAGCAGGAGGCAGTGGTCAGAGAAGAACACCGGCTTGACGTCGGTGGATCTGACCGAGAGCGTTCGGGACACAAACAGGTAATCTATCCTTGAGCGGAGAGACCCGTCTGCCCATGACCAGGTGTATCTACGCTGGGCTCCGTCTGCAGGGGCGCTGAAGACGTCGTGCAGCTTGGCATCTTTACCGTCTCCATCCACCCCACCCCCTCGCCGGATCGTCCATCTGCATCAATGATCCAGTTGAAGTCTCCGGCCAGAATGACTGTCCTGGACGTAGCCAGCAACAGTGGAAGCTGCTGCAGGACGGCCAACCGTTCCCTCTTACCCACTGGGGCGTACACATTAATCAGTCTCAGGGGAGCATTCCTGTACATGACGTCGGCGACGAGGAGGCGCCCGCCCATCACCTCCTTAACCTCGGAGATGGTGAAGTTGCCTCCTCTCAACAGGATACCCAGGCCGGAGGCGCGGCTATCGTTGGCCCCCGACCAAACTGACGGCCCATGGTCCCACAAGCTCGACCATCTCCTGTAGCTGCTGAGGTGCGGTATCCCACAGTAGGTATCACTCCCACCCGTGATCCAGATGTCTCCTTTCCAAGGATAAACTGTCTTTATTGTCTTCAACCCTTTCCTTTACCACCTGAGGATATCTCTTTGCCCAAATTCTGTCCCTCACAGATTGAAATAATCATCAGCCAATTCTGCTGCTAATCTTGCATTTTTAACTCTGAGCTCTTCCATATGAGTTCACACTAAGTCAGGGAATGAATTTTCAAATCCTCCAAAATAACTGTTCCCCCTAAAAGCGTCATATGTCTGATTTATTTTTAATGCCCCTATTCACCTCTCAAAGTTACTTTGTTTGATTCTTTCAAACTCAAAGTAGCCTGATGAGGTACCTTCTTTAGATTTCAAAACATTAGCTGTAGGCCTCTGGCACTAGTTCATCTGCATATTTGGTTTTGTTGACCTTCCCATACTCCTCAGGTACCTCCTCTGATAGTGATTCAAACACCTCACCACCTCTGTTTGCATTAACAATACCCCCGATGATCACTAGCCATTCCATTTGTTTAGCCACTTTCTCAAATGAAATAAAAAGGGCTTTCACATAGTTCTTGCCGAACGTAGCCAAGGCTTGGACATAGATAAACAGATCCCACCAGGGCTTTGGCTACACTGGGTTTACTGACCATCACTATTCCCATCACTATTCCTACCTTTCACCTCTACACCCACCATTTCAAATTGTCTTTCACTTTTCAGTCCCAACTTCTGAAGTTCAAAATCTCTCTCTTTCTCCCTTTCCCTCTCGGCTTATCCATGCACTAAAGTGAGTAACTCAACCTGTCTGTGTCTGATCTATCTGGTAATTGGTGACAGAAATCTGTTCATCTGTTTATTGGGTATTTTACTGAGATTGGGACCAATCAATGACTCTCTGCTTCTGCAGCTTGAAGCTCAGGAAATGATCTGCAGCTCAGCATTGACATGGAGTGGCGGGGGAGAAAGTGGTTTGTTCTTCCAGACTCTCATCACCAGTTGTTGCCAACTCCCCTTCCTCCCAGTCTCTGATTGGAACAGGGACAGCGGATTAACCCCATTCTCCAGGATGTAGAAACCCCGAGATCAGAGAAGCTCCGAGTAAATGGGAAATGGTTCCAATGGACAATTTTAATTTTCACATCGATTGGAAGAAGCCAAACAGCTTCATCATTCCTGGTCTAAAGGCTTGTAACCACTGCCCAGGCTCAGCTGTGATGATGCCCTTGAAAAGGATGGTTTTCTCTTAAATTTCCACAGCCTAAGAAAACTAGACAGAGCAATTTGGAACCTTGGCCGGTGTTTATTCATGCATATGCAAATGTGATTCCCTTTCCTGTTGGGAAAAATAGATCTCCTCGAGCTGTTACCAATCAGGGACAATATGCCACTTTTCACACAGACTTTACGTTATTCGAATACATCAATGAATTCATACATTAATCCATTCATACAGTCCCGGTCAGGTTCCATCTGTGATGTTTGAATCTTAACACCAGGGTACTGTCCAGGAAGTGGGATAGGCTGGGCTGGGGGAAAGGTAAACAGATGGCTAACTCCTCTGTCTTTAATCCTGTTTTAATGGGACATCTAACCTCATGGACTGGAACATCCTATCTCTTTACTGCCACTGGGGAAGGTCTTAGGCTGGCAGTTCTGGGTTTCCCATGGGAAAGGAGTCATTTTCTCTGGGCTGAGCATCATTCCCAGGAGAGTGTTAGTGTCTCACTGTCCTGTCTGATTTTTCTCTGTGCCTCTGGGACATGCCCATTTGTTTGAAGCTTTTCTCCTCTGTTTGTGTCCTGTTTGTTCTGCTGGCATGTCTGAGCCAAGCAGCCTGAATGCATTGGGTTAAATCAACTGCTTTTCTTAAACTGCCTTCTGTGGGAGATCGATGTAGGTTAGAGATAGACCAGGTATGTCCCAGGTTACTGTTCCAGGTTAGTGATAGACTGGGTGCCCCCTGGTTACTGTTCCAGGTTAGTGATAGACCGGGTGCCCCCAGTTATTGTTCCAGGTTAGTGATAGATTGGGTGTGTCCCAGGTTATTACTCCATGTTAGTGATAGACAGGGTGTGTCCCAGGTTACAGCTCCAGGTTAGTGATAGATTGGGTGTGTCCCTGGTTCAGCTCCAGGTTAGTGCTAGACTGGGTGTGTCCCAGGTTACTGTTCCAGGTTAGTGATAGACTGGGTGCCCCCGGTTATTGTTCCAGGTTAGTGATAGACTGGGTGTGTCCCAAGTTACAGCTCCAGGTTAGTGATAGACTGGGTGCCTCCTGGTTACTGTTCCAGGTTAGTGATCGACCGGGTGTGTCCCTGATTACTGTTCCAGGTTAGTGATAGACCGGGTGCCCCCGGTTATTGTTCCAGGTTAGTGATAGACCGGGTGCCCCCGGTTATTGTTCCAGGTTAGTGATAGACAGGGTGTGTCCCAGGTTACAGCTCCAGGTTAGTGATAGATTGGGTATGTCCCAGGTTACTGTTCCAGGTTAATGATAGACTGGGTGTGTCCCAGGTTACTGTTCCAGGTTAGTGATAGACTGGGTGCCCCCGGTTATTGTTCCAGGTTAGTGATAGACTGGGTGTGTCCCAAGTTACAGCTCCAGGTTAGTGATAGACTGGGTGTGTCCCAGGTTACTGTTCCAGGTTAGTGATAGACTGGGTGCCCCCGGTTATTGTTCCAGGTTAGTGATAGACTGGGTGCCCCCGGTTATTGTTCCAGGTTAGTGATAGACAGGGTGTGTCCCAGGTTACTGTTCCAGGTTAGTGATAGACTGGGTGCCCCCTGGTTACTGTTCCAGGTTAGTGATAGACTGGGTGTGTCCCTGATTACTGTTCCAGGTTAGTGATAGACTGGGTGTGTCCCAGGTTACTGTTCCAGGTTAGTGATAGACTGGGTGTGTCCCAGGTTACTGTTCCAGGTTAGTGATAGACTGGGTGCCTCCTGGTTACTGTTCCAGGTTAGTGATCGACCGGGTGTGTCCCTGATTACTGTTCCAGGTTAGTGATAGACCGGGTGCCCCCGGTTATTGTTCCAGGTTAGTGATAGACAGGGTGTGTCCCAGGTTACAGCTCCAGATTAGTGATAGATTGGGTGTGTCCCAGGTTACAGCTCCAGGTTAGTGATAGATTGGGTGTGTCCCAGGTTATTACTCCATGTTAGTGATAAACCAAGTGTGTCCCAGGTTATTGATAGACTGGGTGTTCCCTGGTTACTATTCCAGGTTAGTACTCTTCTGTTTAGCACACCAATTCCTGTATTGTGTCCCAGACTCTCTCTTGTATCCACACTGACTCTATTGAATGTCTGATTCTGTGTTCGGGCTCTGTTCTGAGAGGCTGCATTATCTAATTCTGACCCAGCTGGATCTGGCTGTGTTTATAATATCAGACAGGATTCAGACAGTGTGATAAAGTGGTGGATTGTTGGAGATTGTCACTATAGGGATGTGAATTCATGGTGGTCTGATGGGAATGTGTGTAAATGTTTGTCAAATTGTCCCTTTAATTTTGTTCTACAAGCACTAACTCATTGATTGTGATCGACACAGCAATTTCTGGCACTGAAGATTTTCCTGTTGTAACAAAGGTTGCAATGGTGAATGGAGTTATAGTTAATGATCATGTCAGTAATATTCAAAGGACAATTGCCAGGCAGCAATTCATGGCACAATCTTTCAATCAGTGTTCTGGACCAGGCCAGGCCCCACAAAACACTTTAAGAAGGTCACCCAGACCCGAACATTTTCCTGTTTTAAAGGCAGATGTGAAGTGAATATTCCAGGAGTGATGCAGCTGGTCAAACCACTCAGCTTGAAGCAAAACACAACTTATTTACACCCTACAGTTGAAACATGAACAAAAGAAAACAGAATTCGGAATAACAACTGACCCGATATAGCAACTTAACTAAGGAGCTGTTCCAAACCCTGTGATGCCCCACAAACATATCTCTTGGCAAAAAGGAATTTCAAACCCAGGTTCTGACAGGCAGGAGAGATTGCAGAGAGAAGAGTCAGGCAAGAAATATCTGTTGAAGCATGGAACCTTTTTTTTAACTGTAGCAGCTTCTCTGCTACCAGCAAGTTCTGACTGCCTGCTGAAAACAAACCAAACTAGAAAATGACCTGAGCTGGGAGAACTGGCTACTCCCCTGCCATTGTTTAAAGTAGCCATTTACAGACATATTGGCACCTCTGCCTTTACAACCCCTCTTGAAAAAAGCTGAGGACAAAATAACCTTGTCAAAGGGGCAGCATCGTCATACTCTCCAGTCCCTCTTCCTTCAATCCTTCACTCTCCACTTTCTCATCCTTTCTTCACCAATAGTCTTCAAGATCCACTCACTCACCCTGTTTTCAGTGGGATTTGAAGGACAAGTGTTATCGATGATTTCGGGAGAAATCACCAGCTCTTCTTCAAAACAGTTTCTCTTGATATTTTACACAAATTCCTGAGAACAGACATGATCTTGGTTCAACATCTCATCCGAAAACAGGCAGCATTTAAATTAAATGTCCCATAGGTCTTTGCAGCTTTAGCTGTGTTGTCTTTATTATTCATCTTGGTGAGTTTTCTCCCAGTTAGTGTCCTCAGTCATTGCTGCACAAATAACAAGGGGCTCTGTCTCTGTGAAAATCTCTCCAGTGACTCTTTAAAACAAACCTTATAATCTTCCTGCTTATCTCAAAATGTACAGAAATGACCATCTTCAGGATTGGATCCTCAGACACTGGAACCCCATGAGCTGAACATTGTCACCGTGATTCATGGTCAGAGCATCGATAGCTGGCAGCTCAGCTTTTAGATGGACTTCAGTGTCAGGATCTTGTTTAACCACCTGATCTCCATTGACAGTGTCAGGTCGCTCAGGGGAAAGTGATTCCAGTTCATAATGTGGCCTGAGTATTTGACCCACATTTCAGTCAGACAGAGGGATCCAGTGGGTGGATAGGGAGAAGGAGAAATTACAGCGAAAGGGAAATAGACATTGATGCAATGTTAGATAGCGACAGTACATACATGCACACACTTGGACACACACACACTGACAGGCTCACCTAAACCAACAGGCATGCAGATCGAGATACAATGATAAATCCATAGGTCTACAAGTATTGTTTTTTTAAGGCAGGGCTAGATAGATTCCTGTTCATCAAAGGGATCAAAGGTTATTGGGATGAGATGACAATGTGTCACTTAAAACATGACTGGATCAGCCAAGATCTGATTAAATTGTGCAGCAGGCTCAAGGAATCAAATGGATTACTCCAGCTCCTAATTCTCATGTTTATACCCTTTACAATATCGGATCGTGAACAGACCAACAATGAAGAGCTACAGATCTTCACAGTTAGTCTTTTGTTGTGGAATGATTAAGACATTGTGAGCACAATATTTCAGTCTGGCACACCGAGGATTCCAGATGTCATTAACCAAGAGCTCTTCAAGAACATGGCACGGTAGCTCAGTGATGCCTGACAGTACCACGGAATTGGGTTCGATTCCAGCCTCGGGTGACTGTCTGTGTGGAGTTTACACATTCTCCCCGTGTCTGCATGGGCTTCTTCTGGGTACTCCGGTTTCCTCCCACAATCCAAAGACGTGCAGGTTAGGTGAATTGGCCACAGTAAGTTGCCTCACTTCCAGGAATGTGTAGGTGAGGTGCATTAGTTGGAGGTAAATACAGGATAATAGGGCAGGGGAATGGGACTGGGTGGGTTACTCTTTGGAGGTTGGTGTGGACTTGTTGGGCCGAAGGGACTGTTCCCACACTGCAGGGATTCTAAGATTAACACTGACCCGGCTGTGAGATGTGAGTGAAATCAGGAGAAATTCACCCCTCAGCCACACGTAGCCCTCAGGTTGGGGAGTGTAATAAGTACTGAAGGACACTTTACAATTACAAGATAGATCAGGACAGAAGGGAAAAGGATACAGAATTCAGATTGTATGGATATACGAAGAGTAAACGGGAAACATTGGAGTCACTCTTTTATGCTGTGTGACATGAAGGAGGGTGAGAGTAGGATCTACTTATATACCTCTGATGGGCTGCTCATCCTGAGCAGTTTTCTGTGCCACCTCAGCCCTGGGAGGGTCCAGCAGTTTGCCGTCACCACGGGGATGCACACAGCTACCCCAGAGGGGCAAGACCAGCAGCAAATGGACACTGTTAACCTCGTAAACTATTAAAATGGGGATAAGAATTGCCAGCATCAATGTGCGTTGCATCAAATCGGCTACGCGATGTGTTTCTACGATGGCCTTCCTGGCCAATGTTAAAGCCGACGTCCTGTTCCTGCAGGAGTGTGGGATACCGCACCTCAGCAGCTACAGGAGATGGTCGAGCTTGTGGGCCCATGGGCCGTCAGTTTGGTCGGGGAGCAACGATAGCCGCGCCTCCGGCCTGGGTATCCTGTTGCGAGGAGGCAACTTCGCCATCTCCGAGGTTAAGGAGGTGGTGGGTGGGTGCCTCCTCGTCGCCGACGTCATGCACAGGAATGCTCCCCTGAGACTGATTAATGTGTACGCCCCAGTGGGTAAGAGGGAACGGTTGGCCGTCCTGCAGCAGCTTCCACTGTTGCTGGCTACGTCCAGGCCGGTCATTCTGGCCGGAGACTTCAACTGTATCATTGATGCAGATGGACGATCCGGCGGGGGAGACAGTAAACTGGACGCCACGCCCAGAGCCCTGATGGACACGGTAAAAGATGCCAAGGTACACGACGTCTTCAGCGCCCCTGCAGACGGAGCGCAGCGTAAATACACCTGGTCACGGGCAGACGGGTCTATCCGCTCAAGGATAGATTACCTGTTTGTGTCCCGAACGCTCTCGGTCAGATCCACCGACGTCAAGCCGGTGTTCTTCTCTGACCACTGCCTCCTGCTGGCCGACTGTCACCTACAGGACGAGCAGCGGGCTGGTAAGGGAACGTGGAAGCTGAACACAAAGCTGTTGACCCCGGGAAACATTGAGGAGCTCAAGAGGGACTACGCAGGTTGGAGAACCGTGAAGCCCCTCTTTGAGTCCCAAGCGGACTGGTGGGAAACAGTAAAAGGGAACATCAAGAGGTTCTTCATCCTCAAAGGTGTTCAGGAGGCGAGAGAGAGGCGGGGGAAACTGTCCCAGTCCAGGAAAGTATGCAGAGCCTGCTCCGGCAGCAAACGATGGGGGTGGATGTCACTGAGGACCTCAAGGAGGTGAAGGGCCAGCAAGCCTCGCTCTTTGCTTCGGAGGCCTCCAAGATAATCTTCCGGTCCAGGGTCTGCTCGGTGGAGCAGGACGAGACGTGCTCACGTTTCTTCTTCCCGAAGGTGCACAAAGAGAGCTCTGTGCTCAGCAGCCTGAAGGAAGAAGATGGCTCGCTGACGTCATCTCAGGCTGACATCATGAGGATCAGTAAATCCTTCAACGCCAGTCTGTATGAAGCGAAGCCGACCGACAGCACGGCCACCCAGTCGTTCCTGTCCTCTATCACGGAGGTCTTAGACGACAGAACACGGGAGAGACTGGACCAGCCGCTATCTCTGGACGAGCTGACCAAGGCCCTCGAGTCCTTCGAAAAGAATAAAATTCCCGGAAGCGACGGCTTACCGGTCGAGCTCTATTCCGCTCTGTGGGACTTGATTGGCCAGGACCTGCTGGAGGTGTATGTCAGTATGCTTCGGGCAGGTACCATGAGTGAATCCATGAGGAAAGGCATCATCACCCTCATCTCCAAGCGGAAGGGGGAGAGGGAGGAACTCAAAAATTGGAGACCAATCTCACTGTTGAATGCGGATTACAAAATACTGTCATAGGTAATCGCCAACCGGGTCAGGTCTGCTCTGGGGTCGGTGATTCACCCTGACCAAACCTGTGCTGTACCAGGCAAGCAGATCGCTGAGAGTCTCGCACTCCTCAGGGATACGATCGCCTACGTGCAGGACAGAGGGTTGGACACCTGCCTGATCAGCCTGGACCAGGAGAAAGCCTTTGACAGGATATCACACAGGTATATGAGAGATGTTTTCTCCAAAATGGGCTTTGGGGAGGGAATCTGCAATTGGATCAGACTGCTCTACACCAATATTGTCAGTGCAGTCTCAATCAATGGGTGGGAATCAGATAGCTTCCCAGTCAGATCTGGAGTCAGGCAGGGCTGCCCTCTCTCTCCTGCCTTGTTTGTGTGCTGCATGGAGCCATTTGCCAAGTCCATCAGGAAGGATGCGAGCCTGAGAGGGGTGACTATTCCTGGCAGCAGGGGCCTGCAGGTTAAGACCTCCCTGTACATGGATGACGTCGCCGTTTTCTGCTCGGATCCACTGTCCGTGCGCAGACTCATGTGCATATGTGACCAGTTCGAACGGGCCTCGGGGGCCAAGGTAAGCCGAGGCAAGAGCGAGGCCATGCTCTTCGGGAACTGGGCCGACCAATCCTCGATCCCCTTCACCGTCAGGACCGACCACCTGAAGGTGCTGGGTATTTGGTTCGGAGGGGCTGGGGTGTGCGCCAAGACTTGGGAGGAGCGTATCAGCAAAGTGAGGCAGAAACTGGGCAGATGGAAGCTACAGTCGCTCTCCATCGCGGGAAAAAACCTGGTCATCAGGTGTGAGGCACTCTCATTGATGTTATACATGGCACAGGTCTGGCCTATTCCCAGAACCCGTGCCGCTGCAGTCACCCGGGCCATCTTCCAGTTTATATGGAGGTCAAAGATAGACCGGGTCCGAAGGGACTCGCTGTACAAAGATCTGGGCAACGGGGGAAAAAATACACCCAATGCCACCCTCACCCTGATGGCCACCTTTGTGTGTGGCTGCATCAAGCTGTGCTTGGATCCCCGGTACGCAAACACCAAGTGTCACTACGTACTGAGGTTCTACCTGTCCCTGGTGTTGCGAAGATGGGCCTGGCCTCGCTGCAGCGGAACGCTCCGAGTAGTTGGACCGTTCCGTATCACCTGTCCTTCGTGGAGAAGTTTATGAAGAAAAACATCTTTGACCACAAGTCCATCAGGAAGTGGTCATCACGTAGTGTCCTTGAGACCCTTCGGGAAAAGGAGAGGGCGGATCCTATCGAGCGGTTCCCTGAGCAGACTGTCAAAGCCATTTGGCAGAATGCCTCATCGCCAGAACTTTCCAACAAGCACCAAGACATGGCTTGGCTGGTGGTGAGAAGGGCTCTGCCTGTGAGATCCTTCATGCATGCCCGGACTCTCAGCCGCATCGCACGCTGCACTCGAAGAGGCTGAGGGGGGGACGAGACTGTCACACACCTCCTTCTGGAATGTGCCTACGCAGAAGAAGTCTGGAGAGGAATGCAGTGGTGTTTGTCGAGGTTCGTCCCGAGCAGCGCCTTGACGCGGGACTCCATGCTCTACGGCCTGTTCCCCGGGACGCACACCGAGACGAACATCAACTGTGCCTGGAGGATCATCAACTCGGTGAAGGACGCTCTCTGGGTTGTCCGAAACCTGTTGATCTTCCATCTGAAGGAGTTGACCCCGACTGAGTGTTGCAGACTGGCACATTCCAAGGTACAGGACTACATGTTGAGGGACGCGCTGAAGCTTGGGGCAGCTGCCGCCAAGACGCGGTGGGGAAAGACCACCGTGTAACATCTGCCTGCCTAACGAAGAACAGGGGGCCCATGCAGTCATTTGGGCTCTGCTGACGCCTCAGCTCAAAATGTGGAGAGTAATTGTACAGACCTGTATATATGAATGATTACTGTCTCTGTATGCAAAGAAATGGAATGTTTACATATGTATGGCTTGACTGATTGTACAGATCATCAAAATATTTCTGAATAAAGTATATTTTTGAAATAAAAAAAAAGACCTGAGAGACTTCCCCATTGGGCCTGGGCGCCTTAAATACAAAGACCACACCCTGATTCCTGCCGGTGCGGGGGCGGGCGGGGGCGGAATCCAATTCTGACAGTTTCTGTTTCCCTGCGGGTAACTCAACCTGAGTGTGATCCTCCTGGGAACTGGTGACAGGAATCTGTTCATCTGTTTATTGGGTATTTTACTGAGACTGGGACCAATCATTGACTCTGCTTCTGCAGCTTGAAGTTCAGGAAATGATCTGCAGCTCAGCATTGACATGGAGTGGAGTCAGAGAAAGTGTTTTGTTCTTCCAGACTCTCAATAGCAGTTGTCCCCTCTGTTTTTTTCCCCAATCCCTGATGGGAATAGGGAGAGTGGATTCTCAGAATGTTGCTGATCCTTCTCTCCATCTCCCTGTGTTTTTCCCGGGTCTCTCCCGGTAAGTACAGAATTCAGCTTTCCATTCTCTCTCTCTCTCTCTCTCTCTGTGTCTGGGGTGAATGTGAATCTCTTGGGGAGAGTTTGAAATGGGGGATGTTTGACCAGCCGCCTGTTATACAGCCAGCCTGATCTTTTACACATTGAAGGCAGCACAGTCTGGGAGACTCTGATGGGATTTGTGTCCAGGTCTCCTGACAGCAGGATGTAGAAACCCCGAGATCAGAGAAGCTCCGAGCAAATGGGAAATGGTTCCAATAGAGGATTTTAATTTTCACATCGATTGGGAGAAGCCAGACAGCTTCATCATTCCTGGTCTAAAGTCTTGTAAACACTGCGGGGAGGAGAAGGATACTCCATGTTTAACCCAGCCCAGGCTCAGCTGTGATGCCCTCATGGTTGAATAGGCCGGGTTATCTCAGACACCAACATCCTACTGGCCGTGTATAAAGGGCTGATTAAAAAGCTCAGTGAAGGACAGTGAGGATCCTGCTCTGGATTGTCCATCCCCCTGTTTGACAGAGAGAAGTTCACACAGTGACTGTCTTTTTTTAATTTCAAAAATATAGTTTATTCATAAAATAATTTGATGGTCTGTACAGTTGGTCATGCCATACATACATAAACATTTACATACAGAGATCAGAATTTGTCATGTGTGTATACACGTCTGTACGTTTACCATCCATATATCCATATATTTAGCTGAGGCGTCAGCAGAGCCCAAATAACTACGTGGGCCCCCTGTCCTTAGGCAGGCAGATGTTACACGGTGGTCTTTCCCCACCGCGCCTTGGTGGCAGCTGCCTGTCCCCCATGGTCTCACACATCATCCGCCCAAATATTCCTGATTCTCTTCATTTCAGTCTGGATTCACTCACTCCACATCTTTCCTGCCCCTGGGTTAACCTGAATTCCTCACTTCAGATGTTTCCTGGCCTGGAGAGTCTCCTCAATATCCTTCTTCAAGTTATCCTGGGATATTGTTCCAGGTTAGTGATACACCACGTGTGTCCCAGGTTCCTGTTCCAGGTTAGTGATCTCTGTTTAATGTCCAATCCCTGGATTGTGTTCCAGCCTCTCCTATGTCCACACTGACTCCATCGAGTATCTGAGTGACCCTGATTCTGTGTTTACTCCCTGTTCTAAGAGGCTGCAGCAGCTAATTCTGACCCAGTTGAATCTGATTCTGATGATTATATCAGACAGGATTCTGACAGTGTTATAATATTTTGGGTTATTGGAAATTGTCACTGTGTGGATGGACCTCACTTTGACCAGCTGGAAGTGTGTATAATTGTTTTCAATCTGATCTTTACAGATATAACATGTTGAAAGTGATTTTGAGAGCAGTCTCTCACATTAGTGATGCCCCTGGGATCTGTGATGTGATTCTGGTTTTGTGGCCCAGGTACATTAATATGATGTTTATGTTGGTATTGAGTAACACCCTGCTTTTATTGTTTGTTTTACAGAGACTAATGTAATCACTGGGATTTACACAATTGTTTCTGGAATTAAGGATTTTCCTGAGGTTACAAGCAGTGCAACAGTCAATGGAGTTTTAATGAATTCTCATGACAATAAAACCAATCGGAACATCCCCAGGCAGCAGTTCTTGGCAGATTTCTTCGATATGAATTTCTGGGATCATGTTACAGATATAGTGAACAGACATGCAAACATGGCGAAGGAAATTCTGAGTACAATAATGAAGAGGACAAACCAGACATCTGGTAAGATCAGGCTTGTTGAATTTCTCTGTTGTTGTCCCCTTTCATCATAAAACCTCATTCGTTCCCCAACCCTGTCATTTGGGCCCCAGGACTGGGAGAGACATAATAGGCCTCGATGCTTCCCCTATTTCTGTGAGAGTTTTCCACCACCAGTGCACCACCAACATTCATCTCAGTCCTTCATATCTTTTGAGGGACCAAAATAGGGAACTGTAGACACAGTGCGGTCAAATAGTTTTACATAGGTTTAACAAAACATCTTTTTTTATTATTTCAAAAATGTACCTTACTCATAAAATTATTTTGGTATCTATACAAATGATGATGCCATACATTCGTATATATTCCATTTCTTTATATACATAGATCAGAATTAATCATTCATATGTCCAAGTCTGTACATTGACCATCCAGGTATTCTGCTGAGGGGTCAGCAGAGCCTTTCTTTTTATTTCAAAAATATACTTAATTCATAAAATGTCTTGATGATCTGTACAATTGGTCATGCCATACATCCATAAACATTCCATCTCTTGGTACACAGAGACAGAGTAATCATTTGTATATACAGGTCTGTGCCATTACATTTTTAGCTGAGGCGTCAGCAGAGCACAAATGACTGCGCGGGCCCCCTGTTCTTCTTTAGGCAGGCAGATATTACACAGTGGTCTTTCCCCACTGCGCCTTGGCGGCAGCTGCCCCAAGCTTCAGCGCGTCCCTCAACACGTAGTCATGGACCTTGGAATGTGCCAGTCTGCAACACTCAGTCGGGGTCAACTCCTTCAGCTGGAAGATCAGCAGGTTTCGGACCACCCAGAGAGCGTCCTTCACCGAGTTGATGATCCTCCAGTCACAGTTGATGTTCGTCTCGGTGTGTGTCCCGGGGAACAGGCCGTAGAGCACGGAGTCCCACGTCACGGCGCTGCTCGGGACAAACCTCGACAAACACCACTGCATTCCTCTCCAGACTTCCTCTGCACAGGCACATTCCAGAAGGAGGTGTGTGACAGTCTCGTTCCCCCCCCCGCAGCCGCTTCGAGTGCAGCGTGCGGTGCGGCTGAGAGTCCGGGCGTGCATAAAGGATCTCACAGGCAGAGCCCTTCTCACCACCAGCCAAGCCATGTCTTGGTGCTTGTTGAAAAGTTCTGGCGATGAGGCATTCTGCCAAATGGCTTTGACAGTCTGCTCAGGGAACCGCTCGATAGGATCCGCCCTCTCCTTTTCCCGAAGGGTCTCAAGGACACTACGTGCTGACCACTTCCTGATGGACTTGTGGTCAAAGGTGTTTTTCTTCATAAACTTCTCCACGAAGGACAGGTGATACGGAACGGTCCAACTACTCGGAGCGTTCCGCGGCAGCGAGGCCAGGCCCATCCTTCGCAACACCGGGGACAGGTAGAACCTCAGTACGTAGTGACACTTGGTGTTTGCGTACCGGGGATCCACCCACAGCTTGATGCAGCCACACACAAAGGTGGCCATCAGGGTGAGGGTGGCATTGGGTGTATTTTTTCCCCCGTTGCCCAGATCTTTGTACAGTGAGTCCCTTCGGACCCGGTCCATCTTTGACCTCCATATAAACTGGAAGATGGCCCGGGTGACTGCAGCGGCACAGGTTCTGGGAATAGGCCAGACCTGTGCCACGTATAACAGCAATGATAGTGCCTCACACCTGATGACCAGGTTTTTTCCCGTGATGGAGAGCGACCGTAGCTTCCATCTGCCCAGTTTCTGCCTCACTTTGCTGATACGCTCCTCCCAAGACTTGGCGCACGCCACAGCCCCCCCCCGAAACAAATACCCAGCACCTTCAGGTGGTCGGTCCTGACGGGGAAGGGGATTGAGGATTGGTCGGCCCACTTCCCGAACAGCATGGCCTCGCTCTGCCTAGGTTGACCTTGGCCCCCAAGACCCGTTCGAACTGGTCACAAATGCACATGAGTCTGCGCACGGACAGCGGATCGTAGCAGAAAACGGTGACGTCATCCATGTACAGGGAGGCCTTAACCTGCAGGTCCCAGCTGCCAGGAATAGTCACCCCTCTCAGGCTCGCATCCTTCCTGATGGACTCGGCAAATGGCTCTATGCAGCACACAAACAAAGCAGGAGAGAGGGGGCAGCCCTGCCTGACTCCAGATCTGACTGGGAAGCTATCTGATTCCCACCCATTGATTGAGACTGCACTGACAATGTTGGTGTAGAGCAGTCTGATCCAATTGCAGATTCCCTCCCCAAAGCCCATTTTGGAGAGAACATCTCTCATATACCTGTGTGATATCCTGTCAAAGGCTTTCTCCTGGTCCAGGCTGATCAGGCAGGTGTCCAACCCTCTGTCCTGCACGTAGGCGATCGTATCCCTGAGGAGTGCGAGACTCTCAGCGATCTTCCTGCCCGGCACAGCACAGGTTTGGTCAGGGTGAATCACCGACCCCAGAGCAGACCTGACCCGGTTGGCGATTACCTTTGACAGAATTTTGTAATCTGCATTCAACAGTGAGATTGGTCTCCAATTTTTGAGTTCCTCCCTCTCCCCCTTCCGCTTGTAGATGAGGGTGATAATGCCTTTCCTCATGGATTCATTCATGGTACCTGCCCGAAGCATACTGACATACACCTCCAGCAGGTCCTGGCCAATCAAGTCCCACAGAGCGGAATAGAGCTCGACTGGTAAGCCGTCGCTTCCGGGAGTTTTATTCTTTTCGAAGGACTCGAGGGCCTTGGTCAGCTCATCCAGAGATAGCGGCTGGTCCAGCCTCTCCCGTGTTCCGTCGTCTAGGACCTCCGTGATAGAGGACAGGAACGACTGGGAGGCCGCGCTGTCGGTCGGCTTCGCGTCATACAGACTGGCATAGAAGGATTTACTGATCCTCATGACGTCAGCCTGAGATGACGTTATCGAGCCATCTTCTTCCTTCAGGCTGCTGAGCACAGAGCTCTCTTTGTGCACCTTCTGGAAGAAGAAACGTGAGCACGTCTCGTCCTTCTTCACCGAGCGGACCCTGGACCGGAAGATTATCTTGGAGGCCTCCGAAGCAAAGAGCGAGGCTTGCTGGCCCTTCACCTCCTTGAGGTCCTCCGTGACATCCACCCCCATCGTCTGCAGCAGGAGCAGGTTCTGCATGCTTTCCTGGACTGGGACAGTTTTCCCCGCCTCTCTCTCGCCTCCTGAACACCTTTGAGGATGAAGAACCTCTTGATGTTCCCTTTTACTGTTTCCCACCAGTTCGCTTGGGACTCAAAGAGGGGCTTCACAGTTCTCCAACCTGCGTAGTCCCTCTTGCGCTCCTCAATGTTTCCCGGGGTCAACAGCTTGGTGTTCAGCTTCCACGTTCCCTTACCAGCCCGCTGCTCGTCCTGTAGGTGACAGTCGGCCAGCAGGAGGCAGTGGTCGGAGAAGAACACTGGCTTGACGTCGGTGGATCTGACCGAGAGCGTTCGGGACACAAACAGGTAATCTATCCTTGAGCGGATAGACCCGTCTGCCCGTGACCAGGTGTATCTACGCTGCGCTCCGTCTGCAGGGGCGCTGAAGACATCGTGCAGCTTGGCATCTTTTACCGTGTCCATCAGGGCTCTGGACGTGGTGTCCAGTTTACTGTCCCCCCCGCCGGATCGTCCATCTGCATCAATGATACAGTTGAAGTCTCCGGCCAGAATGACCGGCCAGGACGTAGCCAGCAACAGTGGAAGCTGCTGCAGGACGGCCAACCGTTCCCTCTTACCCACTGGGGCGTACACATTAATCAGTCTCAGGGGAGCATTCCTTTACATGACGTCGGCGACAAGGAGACGCCCGCCCACCACCTCCTTAACCTCGGAGATGGCGAAGTTGCCTCCTCTCAACAGGATACCCAGGCCAAAGGCGCGGCTATCGTTGCCCCCCGACCAAACTGACGGCCCATGGGCCCACCAGCTCGACCATCTCCTGTAGCTGCTGAGCTTCAGTATCCCACAGTCCTGCAGAAACAGGACGTCGGCTTTAACGTTGGCCAGGAAGGCCATCGTAGAAACACATCGCGTAGCCGATATGATGCTACACACATTGATGCTGGCAATTCTAAACCCCATTTTAACAGTTTACGAGGTTAACAGTGTCCATTTGCTGCTGGTCTTGCCCCTCTGGGGTAGCTGTGTGCATCCCCGTGGTGACGGCAAACTGCTGGACCCTCCCAGGGCTGAGGTAGCTGTCCGGCTCCACGCTGGAGCCATTTCCCCGCTCTGGTGTCTTCGGGTCGGGCCCAGGGTCCGCATAGTCCTGTTCTCCACCTGACAGCGGAGTCCACGGCTCGCATTGCCACCTCCAGCCATCTGTGCGTAAGTGGGGCCCCCCCGTCTTGGGCAGGTCTAGTACATGTGGCCCGCCTCTCCGCACAGGTTGCAGCTCTTTGCTTCCTGACAGTCCTTAGTCAGGTGACCCTCCTGTTTGCAGTTCCTGCAGATGGTCACCTTGCAGTCCGCCATCACGTGTCCCGACTTCCCGCAGGCTCGGCACACTTTTGGCTGCCCTGCATATGTCAGGTAGCCTCTGCTCCCTCCAGTTGCGAAGCTCGAGGGTGGGTGGAGAATGTTCCCATTGTCATCGACCCTCAGAGTTACCCTGACCTGCCGCTTACTGGTCCAGATCCCAAAGGGGTCGACCACATCAGTGGCTTCTCCCTCAACTTGGACGTACCTTCCCAGGAAGGTCAGGACATCAGCCGCTGGAACACAGGGGTTGTACATATGGATTGTAACAACCCGACTCCTCTGTGCAGGAAGCACACACAATGGGATCGCTGACAAGATGGAGAACAGCGGCTCCCCTTCCTTCTCCTTGAAGACCTTCAGGGGCTGTTCGCACTGCTTCACACTTCTGAAGGTCACGTCAAAGTAGACTGCCCCAGGGAAATCCTGCAGGCAGTACACGTCCGCTGCAGCGAACCCACAGCATCCTAGCAATACCTTCTTAATAAACAGGATGCGATGCACCGGTGTATGACCCTCTACCTTCTTCACAGTCACCCGGACTGTGTTTCGAACTCCCTGCCCAGGGCTGCAGACAGCTGAGGAGGTCATAGCTCTGAGATTGTCTGGTCGTCCTTAGGTATCGTGGTATCTTCCCTGCCAGGCAGTACACGTCCGCTGCTTCGAACCCGCAGCACTCCAGCAAAATATTCTTCACAAACACCGTCCGATCGATCGGTGTGTGCTCCTCCACCTTCTTAACAGTCACCCTGACTGTGGGGAGACCATCTTAGATTTTGTATCCATTCCTGTGTTTGGAAATCCCATTGAAATCTCAGCTTTCAATGTGACCCACCTTCCAACCATTGCTTCGGCCTTTTGGCTCGGAATATGTGTAGTTCCTGAGGACCAGAGGAAGAGATTCTGCTCGAGTGCTGTCGGTTCGACGCAGCGGACGTGTGCTGGCGGGGGAGAAACCAAGGGGATCGTGCTGCGAGTCGTAGGAACTGCTGGAGACCATCGCTGGATCGTGATTGGACGTTGGAGGATCGTTGGGTTGTGCTGACCTGCTCTAGGTGGATCTTTATGCTGGCTTCGGCCTAACACCAATTCAGGTACCAGCCAACCTCTGAGCCTCAGCAGCCGCTCGCAGCCCTGGCCAGGGCATTCGCAACACAGTCAGGGTGACTGTGAAGAAGGTGGAGGAGCACACACCGGTTGATCGGATAGTGTTTGTGAAGAAGATTTTGCTGGAGTGCTGCGGGTTTCAAACAGTGGATGTGTACTGCCTGCAGGATTTCCCTGCGGCAGGCTATTTCGATGTGACCTTCAGGAGCGTGAAGAATTGCGAGCAGCTCCTGAAGGTCTTCTCCATCTTGTCAGCGGTCCTGTTTTGTGTGCTTCCTGCGCAAAGGAGTCGGGGTGTAACAATCCAGATGTACAACCCTCACGTCTCAGCAGCAGATGTCCTGACCTTCTTGAGGAGATACGTGCAGGTCGAGGGAGAGAGTACCGATGTGGTCGATCCTTTCGGGATCTGGACCAGCAAACGACAGGTCAGGGTAACCCTGAGGGTCGATGCCAGTGGGAACACCCTCCACCCACCCTCCAGCTTTGCCATCGGATGAAGCAGAGGTTACCTGACATACGCAGGGCAGCCGAAAGTGTGCCGAACCTGCGGGAGGTCAGGCCACATGGCGGCGGATTGTAAGGTGACCATCTGCCGAAACTGCAAGCAGGAAGGCCACCCGACCAAGGAATGTAAGGAGGCCAAGAACTGTAATCTGTGTGGAGAGGCGGGCCATATGTACAGGGCCTGCCCAAGACGAGGGGCCGCCACCTACACACAGATGGCCGGAGGTGGCAACACGAGCCGTGGACCGAGTAAGACCAGCAAGGTACCACAAAACAGCACGGGAACGGTGTCTGGAGGCACCCAGAAGGAAGGGCGGGCTGTAGCGGAGCAGACGGCAGACAGCGGGGAGGTGCAGCAGCCGATCCAAGCTCCTTCAGGACAGACGGAGGAAATGGAAGAGGAGGGACCAAAGGAGGCAGAGGATTGGATTACCGTGAAAAGCAGGAAGAGGAAACCTCCCAGAGCCACCCAGCGAAGGGGGAAGCGACACCTACACGGCGAGGATACAGGCAGCTCTTCCGACGGTGAGGACGGGCGCAAGGAGGGTCGTCACCAGAGGAAGAGACAGAGCGCCGCGGGGAAAAAGGAGGGCAGCACCGCCCAAGCACGAAACGACGATCCTCTGAGGGGATGGGTAAAGGCCTCCCCCCACCCGGTGAGAACCAAGAGGTACCCACCGGCCCACAGCTCCAGGTAACGGGGAGCAGCGGTCCTGTGACAGCCCCGCTGTCAGATGGAGAACTGGACCATGCAGATTCTGGGCCCGACCCGAAGACACCAGAGCGGGGAAATGGCTCCAGCGTGGAGCCGGACAGCTACCTCAGCCCTGGGAGGGTCCAGCAGTTTGCCGTCACCACGGGAATGCACACAGCTACCCCAGAGGGGCAAGACCAGCAGCAAATGGACACTGTAACTGGGGAGAAGGTATTACATAAACTGATGGGATGAAAGGCAGATAATTCCCCGGGACCTGATGGCCTGCACTCAAAGGTAATGGGGACGTTGCTGAAGCCAATCATAAGGGAGGAAATAACTGAACATTTAGATAAATGAAGCTCAATTCACTGGTGTCCAGTGGATGTGGCATATCTAGACTTCCAGAAGGCATTTGACAAGAGGCCACATAAAAGACTGATCCTGATGATGAGATCCTAGGGGGTTTAAGGTAGAGTATTGGCCTGGATAAAGGATTGGATAACTGACAGAAAACAGAGGAACAGGAAAAATGGGTCCTTTTCTGGGTGGTGAAGTGGAACTATCTTGTGCTGCTTGGTTGAGTTGTCAGAGTTCAACTATTTACAATCTGTATAAATGATCTGCAAGGAGGGACAGAGTGTTGGGCGGCACGGTGGCTCAATGGTTAGCACTGCTGCCTCACAGCACCAGGGACCCAGGTTCGATTCCTGCCTCGGGTGACTGACTATGCAGAGTTTGCACATTCTCCCCTTGTCTGTGTGGGTTTCCTCCAGGTGCTCCGGTTTCCTCCCACAATCCAAAGATGTGCAGGTCAAGTGAATTGGCCATGCTAAAATGCCTGTAGTGTTAGGTGCATTAGTCAAGGGCAAATATGGGGTAGGGGAATGGGTCTGGGTGGATTGCTGATGGGAGGGTCAGTGTGGTCTTGTTGGGCTGAAGGGCCTGTTTCCATGCTGTAAGAAATCTAATCTACTATATTGTAGTTAAACTCATGGATGATACTAAGATTGGTGGGGAACCAGGCTATGATGAGGAGATAATAAGTTTCCAGATGGATATTGGCTAGGAGAATGGGCCAGACTCTGAGAAGTGGAGTTTAATGTGGGTAAGAATGGGGTTGTTCATTTTGGCTGGAAAATAAGAAGGCAAATTGTTATTGCACTGGGAAGCAGATTTGCAGTGTGTCAGTGCAGAGGGATCTGGGTGTTTTTGGGCATGAATTGCAGAAAGTGGATACGCAGGTGCAGCATATAACAAGAAAAGCAAATGGAATACTGGCATTTATTGCAAAGAAGTGTTGTTACAATTATATAAGGCATTGGTGAGACCACACCTGGAGAATGATGTCCAGTTGTGGTCTCCTTACCTAAGGGAGGATGTGGTGACATTGCAGGCAGTTCAGAGGAGGTTCACCAGGCTGTTCCAGGGATGAAAGGGTTATTGTACGAGAAGCAATTGTATAGCTTGGGCCTGGACTCACTGGAGATCAGAGGAATGAAGGAGGATCTGATTGAGGAATATAAAATGCTCAAGGGGATTGATAAGGTCGATGTCAAACAGACGTTCCCCTTGTGGGACAGTCTCGAACAATAGATGATAGATGTACAGAGAGAGGAGGTCGGTTCAAAACTGAGATGAGAATTACCTACCCCTTTCAGGGGGTTGTGAATCTGTGGAACTCACTGACCCAGAGCGAGGCAGAAACAATCAACAAATTCAGGACAGAAATGGCTACGTTTCTGATGGAAAGCAGGATAAAGGGGGATGGGAGCAGGCAGGAAGGTGGAGGTGAGACCAGGATAAGATCAGCCATGATCATGTTAAATGGTGGAGTGGACTCAAAGGGCTGACTTGCCCACTCTCCCTCTGAACTCCCATGTTACTAGAATTAACTGGGAATGTGTTTGAAAGCAGCATATCAAGTGTAGCACTGGAATCTATTACTTGTTGTCATGAAAACAGAAAAAAACAATTGTAAAGTAAACAAAGCTAGAAATGAAGAAATATTAAAAAATGAAGAAATAGATAGAACGATCACTAACATTAATCATGTTTAGTTCTTAGCAAATCAGTAAACAGTGGGATAACAAATGAATTGAGAACAGGAGGGACAGTAAAGAGAATATTTGACTGTCACGGTCCATTCATGATCTGGAGATATATTTGAATCAGGTTGTGGAGATATATTGTGACCCCTTTGGACCAGCGGGGACTTGAAACAGGGCATTCTGGGAAACTGCCCCAAAATAGGCCAACTCATTCTGTTTAATTTGTGAGGAATGGATTAAACAACAAGAACAAATGTAAAAACACTGTAATAATTAGAGGAAATTGTATAGAAAGTAGATACATAGAGTTGCACAGCTCAGAAACAGACCCTTTAGTCCAACTCATCCACGCAGACCAGAAATCCTAAACTGATCTAAGTCCCATTTGCCAGCTTTTAGCCCACATCCTTCTTAACCCTTCCCATTGTAAGCCCATCCTGATGCCTTTTAAATGCTGTAATTGTACCAGCCTCTGTCACTTCCTCTGGCAGCACATTCCATACTGGCACCATCCTCTGCATGAAAAAGTTCCCTGTTAGGTCCCTTTTAAATCTTTTCCCTCTCACCTTCAACCTATGCCCTTTAGTTTCGGACTCCCCTACCCTGGGCAAAAAAACTTGGCTATTCACCTTATCTATGCCCCTCATGTTTTTATAAACTTCAGGGAAAATAGCTCCAGCCTATTCAGTCTCTCACTATAGCTCCAAACCTTGTAAATCTTTTCTGAACCCTTTCACATTTCCTATTGCAGGAAGTACAGAATTTAACACAGCATTCGAAAAGTGGCTGAATCAATGTCCTGTACAGCTGCAACATGATATCCCAACTCCTGTACTCAATCCACTGACCCATAAAGGCAAGGAGACCAAACACCTTCTTCACTATCCTGTCAGTCTGTAACTCCACCTTCAGGAACTATGACTCTACACCCCAAGGTCTGTTTGTTTGGCAACACTCCCCAGCACCCTACCATTAACTGTGTAAATGCTGCTATGATTTACGCAAAATGCAACACCTCACTTTTATCGAAATTAATCTCAATCTGCCACTCCTCAGCCCATCTGATCAAGATCCCATCATACTCTGATATAACCTTCCTCACTGCCCACTACATTTCCTGTTTTGGTGTCATCTGCAAACGAACCATTACTAACCATTTCCTCCTATATGCACATCCAAATCATTTATTAAAATGACAGAAAGCAGTGGACACAGGTAGTGAGTAACTTAAAGAGATTGATCCTCATCTCCATTCCGCCAGGCTCAGGGGAAGAGATTGCACAGCCCCACGTAGGGAGAGGGTCCTTGTAAATAACACACAGAGTCCGATCGTGGGCCAGAGCCTGTGGGAGGCTGACAGAGTGGTCACAGACAGACATGGACTACATCCCCCAGAATGCAGCCTGTGATTGAAACAAATGACCAGAAGGACTGGGCCTGTCGTTCCAGGACAGTGGGAATGTGAGCGCTGGAATTCTGACCCAGATCGGAGAGCCCATTCCCTATCTGCTCCAGGTTGAGGGGTGAGGCAACCACTGGAGAAAGGGTCAGTGCTGCCCGAGTCTGGGGCCCTGGAGATTAGCACCGTGTGTAACCCCCCTCTCCCTGGGCCTGATACAGGATCCCCCTTCCCCTTTGATCAGATTGTTCCTCTGGTTATTAATGATTAATTATCTATGACTGTTTGATCACCAACAGGAATTCACATTTTTCAACGGATAACTACTGTTGAGGTCAGTGATGACGGCAGCATTAAGAGATCGATGAGATTTGGATTTGATGGAGAAGACTTTATCAGTTTGGAACCAGACAGAATGAGATGGATCGCATCCAATCCCATTGCAGTGATGACTAAAGAGAAATGGAATTCTGATGATTCCTGGAACAACTACTGGAAAAGACACATGGAAGAGGTATATGTTGAATATTTAAAGAGATATCTGGAAGCTGGAAAGGAATATTTCAGAAGGAAAGGTATGTATTTCAGTTTTGTTCCATGTTCCGATCTAACCTCACTGATCTATGAAGCCGCTCTCCCATTCCATTCAGTGTCTGTCTATTGTTTGTGGTTTCACCCTTTCCCATCACAGTTCAGCCTGAAGTGTTCATCTCCAGGAGGGAGCCCAATGGTCAGGACAAGCCGCTCACTCTCTCCTGCCTGGTCACTGGGTTTGATCCTGCAGACATTGAGGTGACCTGGCTAAGGAATGGAGAGGTCATGTCTGAGACCCAATCCTCGGGGGTACGACCGAACCACGATGGGACCCATCAGATCCAGAAAGAGATTGAGATCAATGCTGGGGATGAGGATCAATACTCCTGTCACATTGAACACAGCAGCCTGGCAGAGGCCCAGCTCTATCAGTGGGGTAAGGGACTGGGCACAATGTTTGTGTGTGTGTGTGTGTGTGTGTGTGTGTGTGTGTGTGTGTGTGTGTGTGTGTGTGTGTGTGTGTGTGTGTGTGTGTGTGTGTGTGTGTGTGTGTGTGTGTGTGTGTGTGTATATACATGTGACAGATGAAACCATTTACAGGACACTTTTTCACTTCCTTGTTTGCAACTACCCACCTTGATCTCTGTGTTGATATGTCATGTTGGTCTCAATTGCGTTAAAGATTTCAATTCTAAGTTTGAAAGGATCTCCGAATCCCAAGCTTCTAGAGCCTTTTGGGGATTCCAGATTCCCACAGCCCTGTTATTGGTGAAGTACTCGTTGATTTCCCTCTGGAATAATCTCACCAGAATTACAAGAAGATGCCCTTGTATTCCAGGCTTCAGCACCAGACATGGGCCCAGATTGTCCAGCAGCCAGACAGTCAGAGACTGGACACTCCCTGAGAGAGGAGGGTCTGGACCCCTCAGAATTCCTGACTCACTGAATGGGATTTGTCCAGGAAGTTTCAACTTCCGATGGACAATTACCTCGCATCTGAAACCCTTTGGGAAGACCTCAGGTTCTGAGGTTAGGGATTGGAAGCTTCTTTAACTCCTAGTGTGATGATGCTGCCACTTTAAAAGGTTGTTGGTGTCCTAGTTTTTGTTTTGAAGAGAGGTTGTAAGGCAGAGGCAATAAACTCGCTGCTGCTGATGACTGAGGTAAACAAGTTGTGAGGCCTCTAGGTGTTTTTTTTAAGTTGGAACAATAGAAGCAGTCTGAATGGGCGTGGCCAGCTCTCACAGATCCAGATTTCTCAGTTTGGTTTTTTCAGTTACATCAGAAGCCTTTGCGGTCTCAAAAGAGTTGGCAGCTTCAGTGAATGTCACCTGGCTTCTACTGTCTACATTTTTTTCTTGATATTATTTCCTCCTGGGTTGGAGAACTGCATGTAAGAATCTGTGTCTGAATTTACCTTTTTAGCAAGGTGTTTATAGGATGTTACAATATTGCAGCAGTTAATTAGTAATAGGTACTGAGTTTGGTTGCATTTTTCAATTGTTAAGTTATTCTAAATTTCTCGTTCTTTTGTTTGTATTTTAATTACAGCGTTTAAGTAAATTGTGTTTTGCTTAATGTTGAGTTGTTTGACCACCTGCGTTGTATCTGGAACACATCATTTCCCATCGAGCTTTAAAATAAGAAACAATTCAGATCTTAGACTACCTTCTTCAGATATTTTGAGGGGGCCTGGTGTGGTCCCTAACACCAGAGAGCTGGAAAACCGACCATCTCCAAAGGTACTGCTGATCCCTCCATTCACACACTGACGAGGATATCTGGTCAGTGTGGGCAAGTTGGACTGAACATACACACTTGTTGTGTGACTCTTTAACTCTTTGACTCCATCCCCTCAAACACATGACCTGATATTCTGCAACCAACACTTGACCTCTCCCCAGCACCAACAGCAGCTCACCGTCTCCAGACGTCTGTCAAACTCGCAGTGCATCACCCTGGACAGACAACTGGGACACAACACAGATCTCTACAACTGGATCCCTAACAAGGTCCCCTCACCAGCCCACTGTGGCACCCAAACCCCATTCCATTGGTACTCAACATCCCCAACACTCACCAGTGAATTCCCAAACTGCCCCTTGCCCAACCACTGAGGAAGTGCCTTCTGGGACACCGAACTACACCCCTCCAACCATTCACTCACTCCTTCACCTCACCCAAGGCCGATCTACCCCACCAGCACTAGTAAGGACAGGACACAGAGATATTGGGGAGAATGGGAACTGAACTGTCTGGGGAGGTAACCCCCAGGACAGGTACAACACGATGTTTATACCCCTATCAATGGGATCCTTGGTGACTTCACTGGAGAGTGAAATCGGGAGAGGGTGAAACCAGCATTTCAACCAATCCCAACAATTCCCAACAGCTCGGAGCAGTTATAATTGTTCCCAATTAACACAGGGTTAGAAATAAATCCAGGAACAGAGAGAATCCTGATATATTTCCAATGTGTTTCAGAAAATCTGAAAAGCAATTGGCTGCATTCCCATCTTGGAAGTCTCATTGCATCAATGGTCATTCTTTTGGCTGTTATTGTCGGGATAGTCGGAATAATCATCTGGAAATGGTCACGGAGAGGTAAGAATCAGAGAGAGGGGAATGTGGAACTGAGGGGACAGAGTGAGTGTGGGGAATCTCCAGTACTGGGAGTACAGGGCACTGTGGGGAATGGAACTGATTGAATTCCCACACACAGATACACACGTATAAACACGTCTCGTTCCCCGTCTGATCTTCCTTTACGTGATCAGCCCAGACCAGGTCTAATATTGATCATTAAAGCCACTGCACCCAATCAGATCCTCACTGACTGAATATTAATGGAATGGAAGGGATTTTTTGCATCTCGAGGGGATGCAGGGGAGGGGAATATGGGAATGAGGATTTCTGACACAATCCCTGTAAAACCTTCCTTACTGCCTTGTTTGTGTGCCATCACCTTGATAAATTTTGAACAGCTGTTTACAGTCTCTGAGAATGGATTATTCCCCATCCTAATGGACATTTATTTTGTTTCTGCAGATTCCCCAAGTGGGACCTACACAACAGCTCCCAGTAAGTGGCTGAGGGGACAGACTGTTGGGAATGGTGGAGAAGGTAATGGGAGGTGTAGAGTAGATTCCTGACAGTGTGGAAACAGGCCTTTCAGCACATCAAGTCCACACAGTCCCTCCAAAGAGTAACCCACCCAGACCTATTCTGCAACCCTATATTTACCCCTGACTAACACAACTGACACTATGGGCAATGTAACATGGCCAATTCACCTAACCTGCACATCTTTGGACCGTGGGATGAAACCGGAGCACCCGGAGAAAACCCACACAGACACGGGGAGAATGTGCAAACTCCACACAGACAAATACCCGAGGAGGGAATTGTACCCGGGTCCCTGGTGCTGTGAGGCAACGGTGCTAACCACTGAGCCACCATGCTGCCCCGATGAGAGTGTAGAGTTATATTTGCCAGGGTGTTGCTCAGGGTGATGGGTCCGTCTCCTCACAATGCTGTTTCTCAGCCAACACTCTCTTATCGTCCTGTTTCTCTACTCCATGTCCTCGGTGTCTCTCCTTCGAACTGTCACCCTCCATTCTCTTCCCCCACTGCCCCTCCCTCCACTCACTCACACTTAATTCCCACTGGGGGGTGCTCGGAGAGTCTGGTTAGTTAGTGCTGAGGGCGATTAAATCCTGGGTCCAGTGAGTGATAGAGAATATCTCACACTGTGTCATTTTATATTTGATATAACTTCTCACATTCTGTTTTTATTTTCTCAGCTTCTGATATCTCTGGTGCAGCTTCTTCATGATTCAGTAAGTGACATGTCAACTTTTCTCTGACTTAGATTTATTTAGATTTATATTCTCCAGATTTATTTGCAACATTTTCACATCCCTCCTGACCCTGTCCCACCCTCCCAGACACGGTTAAACCCTGTCAGACTAATTCCCCTCCCCTTCGACCCTATCCCACTCTCCCAGACACTGTTAAACCCTGTCAGACGAGTTCCCCTCCCCTCCTGACCCTGTCCCACCCTCCCAGTCACTGTTAAACCCTGTCAGACTAATTCCCCTCCCCTCCTGACCCTGTCACACCCTCCCAGACACTGTTAAACCCTGTCAGACTAATTCCCCTCCCCTCCTGACCCTGTCCCACCCTCCCAGACACTGTTAAACCCTGTCAGACTAATTCCCCTCCCCTCCTGACCCTGTCCCACCCTCCGAGTCACAGTTAAACCCTGTCAGACTAATTCCCCTCCCCTCCTGACCCTGTCCCACCCTCCCAGTCACTGTTAAACCCTGTCAGACTAATTCCCCTCCCCTCCTGACCCTGTCCCATCCTCGCACTGTTAAACCCTGTCAGACTAATTCCCCTCCTCTCCTGACCCTGTCCCACCCTCCCAGACACTGTTAAACCCTGTCAGACTAATTCCCCTCCCCTCCTGACCCTGTCCCACCCTCCCAGTCACTGTTAAACCCTGTCAGACTAATTCCCCTCCCCTCCTGACCCTGTCCCACCCTCCCAGTCACTGTTAAACCCTGTCAGACTAATTCCCCTCCCCTCCTGACCCTGTCCCACCCTCCCAGTCACTGTTAAACCCTGTCAGACAAATTCCCCTCCCCTCCTGACCCTGTCCCACCCTCCCAGACACTGTTAAACCCTGTCAGACAAATTCCCCTCCCCTCCTGACCCTGTCCCACCCTCCCAGACACTGTTAAACCCTGTCAGACTAATTCCCCTCCCCTCCTGACACTGTCCCACCCTCCCAGACACTGTTAAACCCTGTCAGACTAATTCCCCTCCCCTCCTGACCCTGTCCCACCCTCCCAGTCACTGTTAAACCCTGTCAGACTAACTCCCCTCCCCTCCCTGAAGTGATTGCCTTGTGTCTCTCCATTCCTGACCTTGTGGGATTCCTGGGCCCCACTACAGGACATTCCCAGAGCCTCATTGCGGAATAACGGGATTCTCTTGTTCCAGTATGAACGTGGACATCATTGTCCATCCTTCCATGTCACAGCAGACACAGAGAATTACAGCTCATTGTTCACACTCAATTCGTTCAGGACTGAGGTCAATGTTTCTGGGAATGTGTTTCCACACATTGAGCAGTGGATCCCAGATGCTCAGGTTTGGATCCTGATTCTTCAAGTGAGACCTTCTCAAGTCGTGTTTCCATCCCGTCTCAGAAGTGTGAGCAGTGTCACCGTCAGAGGGATCTTCACAGCTGGTTCCTCCCTCACACTTTCTCATCCTCACTGTCTTCAGTGGGTCACTGATTGACCTGAAATGAAGCAACGTCCTGAGGGAACTCGGAGACAGTTTTTATATTGAAGGAATTGATTTTGCATCTGACGTTAACAAGTTTCAAATGTTATGTAAATCTCTGTACATAAATATCAGTTTTACATATTCTAATTCTTAAATAAATATATAAATATTATAAATCTGAGTTATTGTTGAATACTAAAATCTATCACTACTTATCACCATTGTTTAACTACAATCACCAATATGTGTCATTTGTAATCATTAAAAGTTATTTATTGACTTACTAATTTTGATATTTTTATTAATATTTCACAAGAACGATTCTATTCATTTACACAGCAGCAGCTTGTGGCTCTTGGAACCAGCAGATGCTGAGCTTCAATTCAATGTGAACTGGGGGAGTTAAGACCATATCCATCTGCCTCTATTGTAAAATCCAAATCCCAGATGATAACTCCACACCCATCAACACAATCAGGGAAAGTCCATTCCCAGAGAGTGGGAACACACAAGTGTGAGGGAATGGAGATTGTGTCAGAACCTGATGGAGATTCTGGACATCGCTTCCATTCCATCGATATTCCCTGAGGATGTGTGTGGTGGGTTTGATGACCAACATTAGACTTGTATTAAAGGACATAGCTGCTAGACTGGGTCTGCAGCAGGTGGTGAGGGAACCAACAAGAGGGAAAAACATACTTGATTCCATCTTTCCAATCTGCCAGCTGCAGGTACAAATGTCCATGACAGTCTCAGTGAGAGTGACCATCGCACTGTCCTTGTGGAGGCAAGTCCCACTGTCAGATTGGGAATAACCTCCATCATATTGTGTGGCACTATCACTGTGTTAAATGGAACAGACTTGGATCAGATCTAGCAGCTCAAGCCTGGGTATCCATGAGGCACTGTGGGCCATCAACAGCAGCAGAACCGTACTCCAGCACAATCTGTAACCTCATGGCCTGGCATAGCCCCCACTGAACCATTAGCACCAAGCCAGGGGATCAACCCTGGTTCAATGGGGAGTGCAGGAGGGCATCCAAGGAGCAGCACCAGACATACCAGACGATGAGGTGCCAACCTGGTGAAGCCACCAAACAGGACGACTTGCATGTCACATAACATAAGCAGCAAGTGATAGACAGAGCTAAGCGATCCCACAACCAACAGATCCGATCTCAGCTCTGCAGTCCTGCCACATCCAGCCAACTCACTGGAGGCTCCACAAATATTCCCACTCTCACTGATGAAACAGCCCATTACATCAGTGTGAAAGATAGGCCTGAAGGTTTCACAGCAATCTTCAGTCAGAAGTGTCATCTCAGCCTCCTCCAGTGGTCCCCAGCATTACAGATACCAGTCTTCAGCCAATTCAATTCACTCCACGTGATATCAAGAAACAGTTGAAGACACTGGGTACTGCAAAGGCTTCAGGCCCTGACAACATTCAGGCAATAGTACTGAAGGCTTGTGCTCGAGAACTTGCCACTCCCCTATCCAAACTGTTCCAGTCCAGTTACAACACTGGCATCTACCCAACAATGTAGAAAATTGCCCGGGTATATCTTAGACACAAAAAGCAGGACAAACCCAATCTGCCCCATCAGTCTCCTCTCGATCATCAGTAAAGTGATGGAAGGTGTCATTAACAGTGCTATCAAGCAGCACCTGCTCAGCAATAACCTGCTCAGTGACGCCCACTTTGGGCTCTGCCAGGGTCACTCAGCTCCTGACCTCAATACAGCCTTGGTTCGAACATGGACAAAAGAGCTGAATTCCAGAGGGGAGGGGGGAGTGACAGCCCCTGACATCAAGGCTGCATTCGACCGAGTGTGGCATCATGGAACTCGAGCAGAACTGGAACCAATGGGTATTGGGGGGAAACTCTCCAGTGGATAGAGTCATACCTGACACATAGGAAGGTGGTCTTGGTTGTGGGAGGTCAGTCACCTCAGCTCCAGGAAAGCTCTGCAGGAGTCCCTCAGCGTGGTGTCCTAGGCCCAACCGTCTTCAGCTGCTTCATCAATGACCTTCCTGCCATCAGAAGGTCAGAAATGGGGATGTTTGCCAGTGATTGCACAATGTTCAGCACTATTTGCAACTCCTCAGATACTGAAGCAGTCCATGTTCAAATGCAACAAGATCTGGACAATATCCAGGCTTGGGCTGACAAGTGGCAAGTAACATTTGCGCCACACAAATGCCAAGTTATAACCATCACCAACAAGAGACAATCTCACCACCACTCCTTGGCATTCAATGGTGTTACCGTCACTGAATTCCCCCCACTGTCAACAGCCTGTGAGTTATCATTGATCAGAAACTCAACTGGCCTCACCACATAAATGCAGTGTCGTCAAGAGCAGGTCAGAGGCTAGAGATACTGCAGCAAGTAACCCGTCTCCTGATTTCCCAAAGCCTGTCCACCAACTACAAGACACAAGTCAGGAGTGTGATGGAATGCTCCCTGCTTGCCTGGATGAGTACAGCCATCTCACCACTGAAGAAGCTTGATACCATCCAGGACCTAGCAACCCAACTGATTGGCACTGTATCCACCAACATCCAGTCCCTCCACCACTGACACTCAGTTACAGCAGTGTTTGCTATCTACAGAAATTCATCAAAGATCCTTAAACAGTGCCTTCCAAACCCACAACCACCTCCATCTGGAAGGTCAAGGTCAGCAGATATATGGGAACACCACCACCTTCATGTTCCCCTCCAAGCCACTCACCATCCTGACTCGGAAATATATCACCATTCCTTCACTGTTGCTGGTCAAAATCCTGGATTTCCCTCGCTCATGGCATTGTGGCTCAACCCACAGGAGGTAGACTGCAGCAGTTCAAGAAGGCAGATCACCACCACCATCTCAAGGGCAACTAGGGACGGGTAATAAATGCTGGCCAGTCAGAGACACCCACATCCCACAAAAACAGAATCAATACAAAAACTGGGGGAGGTGTGATACATGGTTATTGTCTCTGGAGGAGGAATCCAGTGACCAAAGTATCATTCCAGAATGAGAAGCCTCTTTCTCCTCCAGGGAGTTGTTCAATGTTCACACCTGGATGTGACAGGACAGCAGAGCTTCGATCTTATCTATCGGTTGTGGAAACACTAAGTTCTGATTCTACTCCCTCTGCTGTTTACTGCACGATCAGTCCTGATCTGACACTTCACTGACCAACACCATCACTTACAAGTTCCCCTCCAAGCCACTCACCATCCTGACTTGGAAGTATATTGCACTTCCTTCACTGTCACTGGGTCAAAATCCTGGAATTCCCTCCCACCACCACATGAGCTGCTGCTGTTCAGGAAGGTAGCTCACCCCCACCTTCGCAAGGACCGTTAGGGATGGGAAATAAATTCCAGCAGCCAGTGATTCCCACGTCTCCCCAGTGAATAAAAAAGACATCATTTTTCAGCTCTGCTTGGTCCTGCTCCTGTGATCCCTCCCACATTCCTCATTGAACCGGGGTTGGTCCCCCTGGCTTGGTGGTAATGAGAGACTGGGGGTTGGGGTGAGCCATGAGGTTACAGTTTGTATTGGATGGCAGTTCTGCTGGTGTTGATGACCCACAGTACCTCATGGACACACAGTCTTCATCTGCTCAACCTGTTCACATCCCACAGGAGGGGAGGGGCTTGGGGGTGTGCCATGAGGTTTAATGGGGAAATGTGTTCCCATATGATGGTTATTGGGAGGAGCAGGGTGCAGTGAACGTGCTGTAACCACCCGGCCCCCACTGGGTTCACTGTACCTGACTCTCAATATCAATCCCCCCCTCACCACCTCCCCCCCCCACACTGGGTTCTCTGTACCTGACTCTCACCATCAATCCCCCCTCCCCCCCCCACACTGGGTTCTCTGTACCTGACTCTCACCATTAATCTCACCCCCACAGTTTGCTCTCTTTAGCCGACTCTTCCCACCAAACCCCATACCGGATTCTCTGCAAATAAAAGATCTAAATAACTCTGTAATAACTCCTTTTCACAATAGCCCACAGGCCAACCTGACTCTCTGTAATTAATCCACTCCATGTTCCCTCACATTAAACTCTCTGTCAGGTTTAGCTCATTGATCACTGACTGGGTGAAGAATCTCTCTCACTGTAACTGTGTCCTCCTGTTCTGAATCTCTCGGTTTAGTTTAAATCCAATCTCAGATTTCTCGTTTCCAGACTGTTTAATGTTTTATAAATCCCATCAGGTGCTTCCTTTCCTGGTAGAATAGCCCAATTCTCTTTGCCACATGACCCAGAACCTTGACCCTGGGGTGAGCCTGGGTGTTTCTCTCTCTGCACTCCCCCCTTCCACACTCCCCCCTCCCAGGGTCTGAGTGTCTCCCCTGTGACTGTGTCCTGAATTAGACTCAGTACCAGGAAGAACACCAGGGTCCATGGGATTCCCAGCCAGCCCAGGGTTAGCAGTGACTGATACTGACCTGTGACCCATGACCCAGGGTGACACCATGCCTCAGTGGTTCGCACTTCTGCCTCACAGCACCAGGGACCTGAGTTTGATTCCTGTGTGGAGTTTCCCTGAGTCTGCATGGGGTTCCTCCGGGTGCTCCAGTTTCCTGCCGCAGTCGAACAGGTGCACCTTGGGTGGATTGGCCATGCTCAATTCCCCACAATGTCCAGGGATGGGCATGTGGATTATCTATGGAACATGCAGGTTTACGGGATGGAATAGAGCGGTGGGTCTGGGTGGGAAAGTCTTGAGAGAGTCAGTGTCGACTCAATGGGCCGAATGGCCTGTTTCCACACTGTAGGGATTCTATGATTCATGAATGGCCTTTAATCTCCCAGTTCCCAGAGACAGAATGGAAAGATGAATTCTGTACTCATCGGGAGAGACTCAGGAAAAACACAGTGAGGGAAAGGAAAGGATCACAACATTCTGGGGATACACTGTTCCTATTCCAGTCAGATACTGGGAATTAAACACTCTGAGGGGAAACAGCTTCTGTTTACAAACTGGAAAAACCAGTAATACAACAATCTTTGGAGACTGCACCCTATTTGTTGAGAAATTTGATCCATTGTTTGAAGTGAAGCTGCAGAAGCAGAAAAATGGAACAAGTGCTAAGTGATGACCCGGTCCCAGTGACGGGGAAGCTCCAGCACAGCCAGGCTGAGGTTCAGGCTCTGAGCCAGTAAGGCTGGGGCTGAGAAGAGGCCTCCCCCACCAGCTCAAGAAGCATCAGGACACTAGGACCCTGGGATCCCCCTCTCACAGTAAACATATGGCTCAGTCCTTCCAACTGGGGGAGGTGACGGAAGATCGGGATTGTCCCCGGAGCAGGAATCCAACAACCCAAGTGGAGCCTCCTCCTCCTACATTGAGTTGTTGAATGATCATGACTGGATGTGGTAGGACAGCAGATCTGATCTGTTGGTTGTGGAATCACTGAGCTCTGTCTCTGCTGCTCCTGTTGTTTCTGCACACCTCGGCCTGTTCTGTAGCTTCACCGAGGAACACCATCATCTGCAAATTCCCTCAAAGCCAATCACCATCCTGACCATCCATTCCTTCACTGTCACTGGCTCCAAATCTTGGAATTCCCTCCCTCCCTAATGACATTGTGGGTCTGCCTCCAGCACATGGAATGCTCCATGAGGATCACTGGGGAGATGGGCTCTCCCATGACTGCAGGGAACCAGCTGAATCTCCATGTTGGATTCTCTGTACCAGACTCTCACCATCAACTCCCATACTGGAGCCTCTGGAACTAAACGTCCCACACCACTCGCTGTCATTAATCCACTCCATGAAGACCCCACACCACACTCTTCGTTTTTCTCTCTCTGCACTCCCCTCCCTCCCCCAGGGTCTGAGTGTCTCCCCTGTGACTGTGTCCTGAATTAGACTCAGTATCAGGAAGAACACTAGGCTCCATGGGATTTCCAGCCAGCCGAGGGTTAGCAGTGACTGATACTGACCTGTGACCCATGAATGGCCTTAACTCTCCCAGATCACATTGAACTGAATCTCAACAACTGCTGATACGAGGACCCACAAGCTGCTGGGTGAAAATCTCATGAAATTATTAGCAATGAATTCAATCAACAACAAACAATTATTTATTGATGACTCACCACAATTATCAGCATTTACAGTCAGTTTAATGATATAAATAGGAAAAGATGGTTTTCTCATTTGCATATTTGCTTTGTAAAAATTGTAAAAAAAAATCCGTATTGGATCCAATTTGCATGACACAAAGTGCAAAGTCAGTCATATCCTTTCAGTGCAGTCTGTGGCTCTCTGAGCTGCCTCACTACATTTATAATTGTCGGTTATATTTTACAATATACACATCACGTTAATCAGACAGCTCACTCAAGGGGTTTTATAAGGTCATCAATCTCTTCCTGTAGTGTGGTGGGAGGGCTGCAGACAAAGACCTTGCTTCATTCAGCATCTATGGGACTTGAAATCCCTTTACATGAAATGCCCCATTCTGGGTCTCACATATTATTGGTGGATGAGGTTTGGCTCTGAAAGGGTTAATGCTGAGGAGTATATTAAGCACTGCCCAATATGATGATGTCACATGGATTGGGTGAAGGGATCAGATGTGGATGTTGAAGGGGTGAGACCCAGCATGGATATCTCCCTCATCGTCTGTAAAACAATGTCCCCCTCACTCCCCAACGCCAGTGTATCCTGGACTGAGCTGTTACCATGAAGTAAACTCAGTCCTGTTTAAAACAAGAGCCTGTTCTCATTAGCTTCTCGTGTGGTTTTCCTCAACTAACCACTTGACCAACCAGGTCCTGGAGATTCCAACCAGGAAAGAGGATGGTCATATTTAATCTGCCAGATGGAACTGGAGGAGCTATGGGGAGGATCCATCTTACCCTACGTGTCTGAAAAGTAAATGGCTCATGGTGTCAATCCCTTCAAACAGCCGTGGAAGTGTTCTTGAAGAGCTCGAGGTAAATGAGGTCTGGGTACCACTCTGTGGGAGACTGGAATTTTACCTTCCTAACATCTCCATCATTGCACAATGAAGGACCAACTCCATCCAGATAATGAACCATCACTGGGTATCTTTATCTAACACTGTATCTATATCTGTGTGTGTATGTCCATCTGTATGTTGTGTGTGGGTGTAAACAGATGTCTCTGCCTTTGTACTCATCCACATCCGTGTATATCTTTCTACATTCCTGAGTGAGCTGTGTATGAGTGCACACTGACATATCTAACACTGACCTATATCTGTCCATCTCCCTTTCATTATCTGCTTTTGCTCTCACACTCTGTGCAATCCACCTACTGACAGGATCCTGCTCTCTGTCTGTGAAATGTGCATCATGTATTCAGACCACATTATGATCTGGAATCACTTTCCCCTGAGCTACCTGACACTGCCAATGGAGATCAGGTGGTTAAACAAGATCCTGACACTAAAGTCCATCTAAAAACTGAGCTGCCAGCTATCGATGCTCTGACCATGAATCACGGTGACAATGTTCAGCTCATGTAGTTCCAGTGTCTGAGGATCCAATCCTGAAGATGGTCTTATCTGGGTAAGTTCAGAGTGAACAGTAAGATTATAATGTCTGTTTAAAAGTGACTCTGACACAAAGCAACACAGATGTTTGTCATTGGGAACAAGTTGTTGAAGATGAGAAAGGGTGAGGGAAACCAGCCCTAAAGATCCCTTCGACTGTGAGAGCCATCACCTTGCTGACACTGGATGGAGTCACTCCTGAAGAAAATCTCACCTGAAGAATCAGGATTCTGACCTGGTGGATCTGGGATCCACAATTCAATTTGTGGAAGCACATTTCCAAGAAAAATCTATCTCAATCATTTGATAAAAACCGGTTATAGAGTCATGGAGATGTACAGCACAGAAATAGACAGTTCGGTCCAACACATCCAAGCTGACCAGTTATCTTGGCGTCATCCAGTCCCACTTGCCAGCACCCAGCCCACATCCCTCCAAACCCTTCCTGTTCATTTAACCTTCCTGATGCCTTTTAAATGCAATTGTACCAGCCTCCACTACTTCCTCTGGCAGCTCATTCCATACACGTAACATACTCCATGTGAAAACGTTGCACTTGAGATCTCTTTTATATCTTTCCCCTCTCACCCTAAACCTATGCCCTCTAGTTCTGGACTCCTCCAGCCCATGTCTATTTATCCTATCCATGCCCCTCATAATTTTGTAAACCTCTATAAGGTCACCCCTCAGCCTCCGACGCTCCAGGGAAAACAGCCCCAGCCCGTTCAGCCTCACCCTATAGCTCATGTCCTCCAACCCTGGTAACATCCTTATCCATCTTTTCTGAAGCCTTTCAAGTTTCACAACATCTTTCTGAAAGGAAGGAGACCAGAATTGCACGCAATATTGCAAAAGTGGCCTAACCAATGTCCTGTAAAGCTGCAACATGACCTCCCAACTCCTGTACTCAATATTCTGACCAATAAAGGAAAGCATACCAAATGCCTTCTTTACTATCCTATCTACCTGTAACTCTACTTTCAAGAAGCTATGAACCTGCACTCCAAGGTCTCTTTGTTCAGCAACACTCCCTGGGACCTTACCATTCAGTGTATATGTCCTGCCCAGATTTGCTTTCCCAAAATGCAGTACCTCACATTTATCTGAATTAAACACCATCTGCTACTCCTCAGCCCTCTTTTTGTCCACTGTATGGAAAGTTCCCCATTACCCTTTCCTTTCACAGCTTATCGGGCCATCTGTCCAATGATATGCCGGAAGAACATGACTTGGATTTTTGTGAACTCACTGTTCACCAGGTTTAGCACCAAGCACGCCTTCGGAAGTTGATTAAATAATTCTGAGAGATACTCCAAATGATCCTTCCACATGTGTCTGAAAATGACAAGATCATCCAAGTACACCACACAATCGAACAATCCCAAAATGGCCTTCTTAGTTAGTCTTCAAAATATGGTATTTTTCGTATCAAAAGACATCACTTTGAACTGGTAAAGGCTGCTCGCTGTCATATAAGCCACAATTGCCTTCACTCTTTCAGTTAAAGTCACCTGCCAGTATCCTCTGAGTAGTTCAAGCTGAGAAATGTAAGTTGCTTGTCCCACCTTCTCAATGTAATCTTTCAATCTTGGCATAGGGTACAAAGCAGGTTCCATCACTGCGTTGTATTTTCGATAGTCCACACAAAATTGTTGGGTACCATCTGGTTTTGGGACCATCACTGTGCATGAGCTACATTCACTGCAACTCATTCAATTATGTCATCGCTGAGCATGTTTTCAAACTCTTTTGGAACTTTTAGCAATTTCAAAATATTAAGTCTAGAAGAATGTTTCTTCAGTGGAAAAGCATTTCCTATATCTCCATCATGAGTAATTGATTGACACCTTCCCGGCTTATTCCCACATACAGCTATATCTTTATGTGATTGCAATCAGACTTTCAGGTCAGTTTGATTTTCCTCTGGAAGGGAACTCAGTAATTTAGTGCAAATTTCCTCATTGTCCAATTTAATTTGAGGAAAATCAAATTCAGACTCATTTGGATTTGGGTCTTCCCTCTGAGTTGTAACAAGTATCCATTCTCATCTCACTTTTCTTCCTTCTCAAACACCTTCTGAGCAAATTCCCACCCGGTTTCCTTTCTACCTGATGTTCTTATCAAATAATTCCCCTCACTCAATTTCCTTTCGATTCAATAAAGCCAACTAACTCTTACCTTTTAATGTTCACCTCCCACTGACAGTGACACTATCACCTTATCCCCATTAGCAAAACTACACATGTCCGAGCACCTGTTTGCTTCCTGAATCACCACGTGGTGTGCTGGGTTTACACACTGTCCAGCCAACTCACCCACTCTATATAATTTCTCCCTAATATTTAACATGTAGTCCTAATACTTAGTCTCTTCAATATTGACTCTTCAATATTTTCTGAATTAATTTAAATGGTTCCCCCACCTCATGTCCGAATACTAATTCAAATTTAGCTGATTTATTAGGTACATCCCAAATTGAAAAAAATATACAAATACAATTTTGTTCTCCCAGTTGTGATGACACTGTGGCATTAAGTGGCATTTTACCCTGGTTTTTATTTGAAGAGAGATTTTAAGGCATAGGTACTGAGCAGTCTAGCTGAGCCGTGAGAGTAAACAGCTTGTGAGGCCTTGGGGTTTTTATAAGTTGGAATAATAGAAGCAGCCTGAATGACCCTGTGGGGTCAAGCTCCCACAGAACCAGGATTTTTTTTTATACCTTTCAACAGTTGCTGTTGGGTTTTGAAGATGTAGAATCTATTTATCCCTCTCTCAGTTGCAACCAAAAGCTGGGGGTTCTCCTCCTGTTATTGCAGTTGGATGTGAGACAGTCCGTTTTCTGAATTTACAATTTGCCAAGAATATATTTATGGGATATTACTCTATTGGAACAGTTAATTACTAATAGTTATTGCTTCAATTATCCTGTTATGTTTTTAATAGAGTTGTTATTTTGTTGTATTTTGACTACAGTGGGGGAATAAAGTGTGTTCTGCGTTAAATCCGGGAGATGGACCAATCAAATTGCATCTGGAATGCAGCATCTCATGTTGACCTTTAAAATAAGAAAAAGTTAGTGTCCAGACTATCTTCTGAATATTTTGAGGGGATTTGGTCTGGTTCATAACACAATCCCTTGGATGGTCTTGACTGTATGCCCTCAAGATAGTGTTGAAATCCGGGTGTTCCCCAACAGGAAACCCTGGATGGATCAGGACATACAGAACCTGCTAAAAACCAGGTGTGAGGCCTCACATCAGGAGACCCACTCAAATATAAGGAATCCAGGTGTGACCTTCACAGAGCCATGAAGACAGCCAAGGACCAAAACTGATCCAAACTCGGGACCCAGACAGACACCCGGCAACTATGGCAAAGGCTGAATGACATCACAGGCTTGAAAAAGAGACAGTGCAAGATAGCAGACGATGACACATCCCTCCCAGATCGTCTCAACACCTTCTATGCTTACTTTGAGCAGACCTCTGGTGGAGAGGTAACACCTATTCCAACAAGTCCTGATGAACCTCTCCCAACCGTCGCTGCATCAGAGGTCAGGTCAGTTTTCCTGCGTGTGAATCCAAACAAAGTAATGGGACCAGAGTACCAGGCCGTGCACTCAGATCATGCGCAGATCAACTGGTAGAGGTCTTCTCGGACATCTACAACTTCTCTTGGCTCCCCACTACTCTTGACCCACTCCAATTTGCCCATTGGACCAACAGATCCACGTCAGATGCCATGTCACTTGCCCTTCACTCGTCCCTAGAACATCACGACTCCAAGAACAGCTACATAAGAATCCTACTCATTGACTACAGTTCAGCCTTCAACACTATTATCCCCTCGAGACTGATGACTAAACTTACTGATATTGGACTAATCCCCACTCTCTGCAACTGGATCCTTAGTTCCCTGACCCACAGGCCACACTCAGTGAAGACTGGGGACAATATTTCATCCTCACTAACACTCAACACTGGAGGCTCCCAGGGGTGCGTATACAGTCCCCTACTGTACTCACACTATACCCATGACTGCGTCACCAAACACCAGACTAATGCCATTTACAAGTTCGCTGATGACACCACCCCAGTCGATCGAATCTCAGATGGCAATGAACAGTCTACAGGCGGGAGGTGGAAGACCTGGAAAAATGGTGCACTGAGAACAACCTAACTCTCAATGACAGCAAAACCAAGGAACTCATTATTGACTTTCGGTGGGATGTTACTCTTGCCCCCCTACACATTAACAGCACAGAGGTGGAACGAGTGGAGAGTGTCAAGCTCCTGGGAGTGGTCATCCACAACAAGCTTTCTTGGACTCTTCATGTGGACACACTGGTGACAAAGGCCCAGCAATGTCTCTTCTTCCTCAGGCAGCTGAGGGAATTTGACATGACGCTCTGCCAACGTTTATAGGTGTGCCATCGAGAGCATTCTGTCTAGATGTATCACTACCTGATATGGCAACTGTACCATTCAAGATCAGAGACGGTTACAGAGAGTGGTGAACTTGGCCCAGACAATCACAAAGGCCAACCTCCCATCTATAGAATCCATCTACCAGGCCCTCTGTCAAGGAAAGGCCGCCACCATTCTCAAAGATCCATCCTACCCTGGCAATGTTTTTCTATAACCTCTACCATCGGGGAGAAGGTACAGAAGCCAGAACACATTCACCAGCTGGTTTCAAAACCGTTTCTACCCGACTGCTGTTAGAATACTGAATGGACTCACAAACTCTTAACATTCGCCTGTACCTGTGTTTTTGTTTTCGCTGCTGTTTACCTATTATTTACTATTTATGCTATTTCAGTCTGTGATCTGCCTGTATTGCTCACAAGACAAAGTTTTTCACTGTGCCTCGGTACACGTAACAATAAATTCAATTCAATTTAAAGTTTGATGTCACTGTTCTAATGCTCCCCCATTTCTGGATGGTACCCAATTGATTTAAATTATTTAGATGCCTGAGCTCTTCATAATTTCCTTGAAAACTTTGATGTAAAATTTGATCCTTGTTCCAATTGCATTTCTACGGTTTGTCTGTAATGAGGGAAAAATACTGAGTAATTCTTCTCCACTCCTTTCAGCCATGCTATCTCATTCTGGAATGGCCTCTGGAAATCTCAGAGACACATCCATTGTGGTCAACAAATACTGATCCCCACTTTTTGTTTTAGGGTTGGGTCTGATGCAAATAATTAAAACTTTTGTAAATTATTCATCAAATGCTGGAATAGGTATTAAGGGTGTTGGTTTGATCAATAAATGAGTTTTCCAATTATCTGACATGCCTGACATGTCTGGCAAAATGCAACAACATTTTGAAAGGCTTTTGCCAGAACCATGGATTTTCCTGCTCCACGGATACGGCCTGACCTGCTGTGCTTTTCCAGCACCACTGTAACCTTGTCTCTGATCTCCAGCATCTGCAGTCCTCACTTTCGCCGAACATCTTTCTGCAGTCCAGGCCAATAAAAATAAACTTCTATTTTCCTTACTTCCAAATGACCTCCTACTGGTAACTCTCATGGTGCTACCCACAACACCTCCTTTATATCACACACCAGTAATACAACTTGATGAGCTTCTGCCCATTTTTCACCCACTTGAACATGTGATGGTCTCCAGTTCCTCATCAACATTTCATTTGTAAGAGAGTGACATTGTGGGACAGGCGCAGATTCACCTTTTTGGTAAAACTGTGTTATCTTTCCACCTTTCTGTTGTAATTTCGCTAACATCTCTGAGCTAGGAAACGTATGCTTTGTTCTCCAACTGTTCTTGCTTTTTCTCAACAAATTGAACAAATATAGTTTCTGATAATTGAATTTTAACTTGCTTATCTTTTCTCTTCGTTCTCTCCTTCTGTTCAACCTGTGGCTTTGTGACCTTGTTATCACACATTCAGGAATCATTCCAGAATGAACTGTTCTGGAACCGAGAATTTCTCTGTTACTCCATCCACCACTTTTCATCAGACCCTCTAACTTCACCTTACATGAAAGAACACTATGTTTCTCACCATGGACTCCATGTATTCTAGCAATACTTTTTCTAATTACACATCTCTGTATCTCTCCCTCGCAAAGATTGACTTGCTCCCATATCTCTAAAAATCTTAATTTCTTTTCCGACTTGTCTTGGTAAACATGAGGAAACTTTCCTCGCACAAGTGCTGCAAAGTTGAAGAGAGTACTTGTGGATTGGAAGGTAGAAAGTTAGAATTTGGTATTTGTAAAAGGCTAGGGGTGGGTGGGGGAAAGCATTGCTTGGTCCCTTTAAAAATCTACTGCTTTTTCCATGTTTAGAGATTTAAAATGGATATCTGTGAACAGCAGCTTGAAGGTTTGCAAATCCACAGAGAGCACCCAAATTGAAACACTATATTGAAAGGCTATGCAGTTAGCAGGCTAAACACCAGTTATTTTTTCAAGACAACAGACTTTTGAATTTAGACAATTAATTTGAACAGGTACTTAGATACCAAAAATCTATTAAATTTAAGTCTGATGATTTTAACAACAGATTGTGTGAAATATTGTGTGAAATATTGATACGTCATCAAGGAGATGAAGATAGGTGGCAGTTGGATAAAGACCCCAGAGCTAACTGCCCTCCAGCAGAGCCAACGGCCCTCAGCTCTTAAGAGAGAATCACTGGCTCTCACAGCCTCATTTATGTCTTAGAGAAAGTGCCATTAAAATAAAAATGGTACCAGTGGTACAGCTAGTTAATATTCCTGACAGAAGAATTGTTGGAGAAGGCACAGAACATTCCAGAAGGCACGTAACATGGATGTAATTTTGAGAGACTAAATATTTTTATGTTTCAGTGGGACTGTTCTTTGTTGGAACAGCATACCATTAGAATCTTGCTGTAATTGGGAATAGTTAGAAGTTAATCAGGATTAATTCTGCTTGTTAATAGTTTAGTTAATTTGTTCACTGTTCGAGTGAGATACATAGATGGTAACGAATTGATTTTAAAGTGAGTGTCAGGGATTTATTTTATTGAACCACTTGAAGTTGCTGAGGTACACCACTCTACACACCCCCTTTTACAGATTATGAGGTGAGGTGTTCCTCTTTGGGGATGGGGAGGGTGGGGTCAACCTCCACTTTATAACACAAGGAAATTCTTCGCAGTTTTAACTCTCTGCTCTTCATCATGAGTTACCAATACTTCACAAAGTGAATTCTTGAACTCCAACAAAGTAGTCTCTCCAAGACTGTGATATGTGTCTGATTTATTTTCATGCCCTTATCCACTTCGCAATGTTACTTTGTTTGATTTTTTTCAAACTTTGACCAAGTTCTTTCGTTAGATTTTGAAATTGTTTTCTTTCAGCTTCTGGTACAAGTTCATATGAACATGAGATGGCTGTTTTTAGAATCATGGATTCATAGACTCCCTACAGTATGGGGACAGGCCATTTGGCCCAACAAGTCCACCCAACCCACCGAAGGGTATCTCACAAAGACCCCACACCCTGTGTCCTGCCAATGGGAGAAAGGTCAGTTTTCCCTGTGTCTGTTTCACAGCGAGTAACTCAACCTGTCTATGTCTGATCTCCCTGGGAACTGGTGACAGAAATCTGTTCACCTCTTTATTGGATTTTTTACTGAGACTGGGACTGAGACTGGTTCGGCAACTTCAAGTTCAGCAAATGATCAAATTACTTTGTCGATCGGGAAATGGCATTCTGGATAGGCAAAAATGTTTATTTTGTTAATTTTTCAGTTTGTGAACAGCAGATATTTTCCAATCACTTTTTATTTCCAATCCCTGATTGGAATAGGGAGAATGAATTCCCAGAATGTTGCTGATCCTTCTCTCCATCTCCCTGTGTTTTTCCCGGGTCTCTCCCGTTAAGTACAGAATTCAGCTTTCCATTCTCTCTCTCTCTCTCTCTCTCTGTGTCTGGGGTAAATGTGAATCTCTTGGGGAGAGTTTGAAATGGGAGATGTTTGATCAGCCGCCTGTTATACAGCCAGCCTGATCTTTTACACATTGAAGGCAGCACAGTCTGGAAGACTCTGATGGGATTTGTGTCCAGGTTCCTAATCTAAAACCTTCTTAACAGTGCAAGGCTTGGTAGCTCAGGTTAAGGTTTAGGGTGGAGGTTTGCACGCTGAGCTGTAGGTTTGATACCCAGACGTTTCATTACCTGGCTTGGTAACATCATCAGTGGTGACCTCCAAGTAAAGCGAATCTGTTGTCTCCTGTTTTCTATTTATATGTTTGTCCTGGATGGGGTTCCTGGGGTTTGTGGTGATGTCATTTCCTGTTCGTTTCCTGAGGTGTTGATAGATGGTATCTCGATCTATGTCTTTGTTTATGGCATTGTGGTTGGAGTGCCAGGCCTCCAGGAGTTCTCTGGTGTGTCTTTGCTTAGCCTGTCCCAGGATAGATGTGTTGTCCCAGTCGAATTGGTGGGTTTTTTCATCCATGTGTAGGGCTATGAGGGAGAGAGTGTCGTGTCTTTGTGGCTAGCTGGTGTTCGTGTATCCTGGTGGCTAACTTTCTTCCTGTTTGTCCTACGTAGTGTTTGTGGCAGTCCTTGCATGGAATTTTGTAGATGACGTTGGTTTTGTCCATGGGTTGTACTGGGTCTTTCAAGTTTGTTAGTTTTTGTTTGAGAGTGTTGGTGGGGTTTGTGTGCTACTAGGATTCCGAGGGGTCTTAGTCGTCTGGCTGTCATTTCTGAGACTTCTTTGATGTATGGTAAGGTGGTTAGAGTTTCTGGCTGTGTTTGGTCTGCTTGTCGTGGTTTGTTCCTGAGGAATCTGCGGACTGTATTTTTTGAGGATCCGTTCTTCTTGAATATGTTGTATAGGTGGTTCTCCTCTGTTTTCCGAAATTCGTCTGTGCTGCAGCGTGTGGTGGCTCGTTGGAATAGTGTTCTGATACAGCTTTGTTTGTGTGTGTTGGGGTGGTTGCTGGTGTAGTTAAGTACTTGGTCAGTGTCTGTCGGTTTTCTGTATACGCAGGTTTGTAGTTCTCCGTTGTCCTTTCTTTCGACTGTGACGTCCAGGAATGCGAGTTTGTTGTCGGTTTCTTCCTCCTTGGTGAACTTTCTGCCTGTGAGAGTGTTGTTGATGATGTTAAATGTCACTTCTATCTTGTTTTGTTTTGTGATGACAAAGGTGTCATCTAGGTAGCGGACCCAGAGGTTTGGTTTGATGGTTGGTAGGGCTGTTTGTTCTAGTCTCTGCATTACTGCTTCTGCTATGAATCCCGCTAGCGGAGATCCCATGGGTATGCCGTTGGTTTGTTTGTAGATGATGTTGTTGAAGGTGAAGTGGGTGGTGAGGCACAGGCCCACTAGCTTCATGATGTTTTCGTTGGTAACATGATTGATGGTGGTTGGGGTGTGTGTGATGGTCTCTTCTAAAAGTGTGGTAAGTGTTTCCTTTGCCAGGTCGATGTTGATGGAGGTGAACAGTGCTGTTACATCGAATGAGATCATTATATTTTTAGATTAGATTACATTACAGTGTGGAAACAGGCCCTTTGGCCCAACAAGTCCACACCGACCCGCCGAAGCGCAACCCACCCATACCCCTAACCTAACACTACGGGCAATTTAGCATGGCCAATTCACCTGGCCTGCACATCTTTGGACTGTGGGAGGAAACCGGAGCACCCGGAAGAAACCCACACAGACACAGGGAGAACGTGCAAACTCCACACAGTCAGTCGCCTGAGGCGGGAATTGAACCCGGGTCTCTGGCGCTGTGAGGCAGCAGTGCTAACCACTGTGCCACCGTGCCGCCCACATGGTGTATCGTCTTCCTCTATTTTGGTGTTTTTGATGATTTTTAGGAATTCCTGGGTGGAGTGGATGGAGTGCTGTGACTCTTCTACTAGGTATTTCAGTCTTGCGTGTAGTTCTTTGGCCAGTCTGTAAGTTGGTGTTCCGGGTAGTGAGACTATAGGTCTGAGGGGGGCTCCTGGTTCACGGATCTTTGGTAGTCCATAGAATTGTGGAGTGTTGGTCCCGTCTGGTTGCATTTTCTGGAATTCTGTCTTGTTTAATTGTCCGGAACTGTGTACTTAGGAGAAATGTAATTTTGTTTCTTGGTTGTGGGGTCGGGTCTAGTGCCACCTGTCGGTAGGTGTTGGTGTCTGCGAGTAGTGCATTGGCTTTCTCTATGTAGTCCCTTCTGTTCAGGATGACTGTGAGCTGACCTTTGTCTGCAGGTAATATAACGATGTTTTTGTCTTTTTGAGGTTTTCTGGGGCTTTCTTTTCTTGTGTGTTGAATTTGTTTCCTTCCCTCGTTCGGCTCAGAGTAGGTGCAACTGTCTATCTGATCGTTTGTTGTGTTTCTTCTGTGAGATTGTTGTCCTTCAATGTGGTTTCTAATGCCGCTAGGAAATCCTCCTTGTCAGCGTCTCGGTAATTGAAATTTAGTCCTTTTACTAGTACAGCTTTTTCTGTGCCCGATAGGGTCCGGTCTGATAAGTTCTTTATCCATGCCCCTGTGTTCTCGGTTATGTCTTTGTTTGTGAGTTTGTCAAGTTTTATCTTCAGGTCCTGATTTTGCTTTCTCTGTGTTTGTCGTTGTTTGGTGTTTATGGCTCGCTCTACCGCGTCTGGCTATTCTTGATTTGTTGCTTGTTTGAATAACGGTTTATGGCGCGCAATTTCCCAGTTGTATTTTCGGAGTCTGTGTTTGGCGTCATTGATTAGTTCTCAGAGCATTCTGCAGCTATTTCATTCTGTTAAACCTCTGGCTTGAGGTGTTTTTATCGGCGGTTTGTATTGGAGACATTTTGGCAGTACCTGTTTTCTCAAACATTCATACAGGAAGTACAGATATTCGCGGGTGAAACTCTCTCGGATGGCATTCCTTTCCCATCTTCGGGCAATTTACAGTGTGTTGCGTCCATAGGTTTTGCAAAGTTTGTAAAGGTTTGTAGCTCAAGCTGAGCTGTAGGTTTGATATCCAGATGTTTCATTACCTGGCTAGGTAACATCATCAGTGGCAACCTCCAAGTGAAGCGAAGCAGTTGTCTCCTGCTTTCTATTTATATGTATGTCCTGGGTGGGGTTCCTGGGGTTTGTGGTGATGTCATTCCCTGTTCATTTTCTGAGGGGTTGATAGATGGTATCTAGATCTATGTTTTTGTTTATGGCGTTGTGGTTGGAGTGCCAGGCCTCTAGGAATTCTCTGACATGACTTTGCTTAGCCTGTCCCAGGATAGTTGTGTTGTCCCAGTCGAAATGGTGGGTTTTTTTATCTGTGTGTAGGGCTACAAGGGAGAGAGGGTCGTGTCTTTTTGTGGCTAGCTGGTGTTCATGTTTGTCCTACGTAGTGTTTATGGCAGTCCTTGCATGGCATTTTGTCCGCTACGTAGATGACACCTTTGTCATCACAAACGAAACAAGATAGAAGAGACATTTAACATCATCAACAACACCCTCACAGGCATAAAGTTCACCAAGGAGGAAGAAACCGACAACAAACTCGCATTCCTGGACGTCACAGTCGAAAGAAAGGACAACGGAGAACTACAAACCTGCATATACAGAAAACCGACAAACACTGACCCAATACTTAACTACACCAGCAACCACCCCAACACACACAAACAAAGCTGTATCAGAACACTATTCCAACGAGCCACCACACACTGCAGCACAGACGAACTTCGGAAAACAGAGGAGAACCACCTATACAACGTATTCAAGAAGAACGGATCCTCAAAAAATACAGTCCGCAGATTCCTCAGGAATAAACCACGACAAGCAGACCAAACACAGCCAGAAACCCTAACCACCTTACCATACATCAAAGAAGTTCCAGAAATGACAGCCAGACGACTAAGACCCCTCGGAATCCTAGTAGCACACAATCCCACCAACACTCTCAAACAAAAACTAACAAACTTAAAAGACCCAGTACAACCCATGGACAAAACCAACGTCGTCTACAAAATTCCATGCAAGGACTGCCACAAACACTACGTAGGACAAACAGGAAGAAAGTTAGCCACCAGGATACACGAACACCAGCTAGCCACAAAAAGACACGACCTTCTCTCCCTCATAGCCCTACACATGGATGAATTAAAAAACCACCATTTTGACTGGGACAACACATCTATCCTGGGACAGGCTCAGCAAAGACATGCCAGAGAATTCCTGGAGGCCTGGCACTCCAACCACAATGCCATAAACAAAGACATAGATCTAGATACCATCTATCAACCCCTCAGGAAACGAACAGGAAATGACATCATCACAAACCCCAGGAACCCCATCCAGGACATACATATAAATAGAAAACAGGAGACAACAGCTTCGCTTCACTTGGAGGTCACCACTGATGATATTACCTAGCCAGGTAGTGAAACGTCTGGGTATCAAACATACAGCTCAGCGTGCAAACCTACACCCTTCTTAACAGTAAATATGTTCATTTTCTTGGAAGGCAATAACAAAATGTGAAATATACCGGCAGGAGACTGGAAGAACACAGCAAGCAAGGCAGCAGCAGGAGGTAGAGAAGTCGAGGTTTTGCATATAGCCCTTCTTCAGGATTGGGGGTCGATTTGAGGGGGAGCTGCAGATAAATGAGGAGTTGGAGGAAGGATGGTGAAGTGGGGATATGTAAAGACTTGATATGACCTGGTTGGTGAATGGGACGTACATATCCCGTTGGTGGCAGGGGCCAGTGGAAGATAGGGGAGAGCTGGGAAGTGAGTCTGGGGATGGGGAGGAAGGTTATTGAAATCTGGAGGCCTCGATGTTGAGTCCTCCGGACTGGTGTCTGCCCAGGTGGAAGATGAGATGTCGTTCCTCCAATTTGCGCTGTGGCTCATTTGGCAATGGAGGAGGCCAAGGATTGGCATGTTGGAAAGGGAGTGGTTGGGGGAATTGAAATGGGTGGTGACTGGGAGGATGGTCATGTTGGAAAGGGAGTGGTTGGGGGAATTGAAATGGGTGGTGACTGGGAGGATGGTCATGTTGGAAAGGGAGCGGCTGGGGGAATTGAAATGGGCAGTGACTGGGAGGATGGTCATGTTGGAAAGGGAGCGGCTGGGGGAATTGAAATGGGCAGTGACTGGGAGGATGGTCATGTTGGAAAGGGAGCGGCTGGGGAATTGAAATGGGTGGTGACTGGGAGGATGGTCATGTTGGAAAGGGAGCGGCTGGGGGAATTGAAATGATCTGTTACGTTTGGTGAACCATTCCCTAAGCTAACGTTCGGTCTCTCCGATGTAGAGTAGACCCCACCGGGAGCACCTGATGCAGTAAACTGGGTTGGAAGAGAGGCAGTTGAACCTCTGTCTCACCTGGAAGGATGGTTTGTGGCCCTGGATTGAGGTGAGGGGTGTGTTGAGCAGGTTTTGCATTTCTTCTGGTTGCACAGGGAGGTATCTGAGAGTTCAGGGGGGTTTGGTGGGGAGAGTGGTGCAAAGCAAGGAGTGTCAGAGGGAATGGTCCTTGTGGAAAACAGAGAGGGGTGGGAAGGGGAAGATGTTCTTTGGGAAGGGGGAGATGTTCTTGTGGTGGGGTCTAGTTGGAGTTGGCAGAAGTGTTTAAGGGTGATGTGCTGGATGTGGAGACTGGCGGGATGGTAGGTGAGGACAAGAGGGGCCACCCCCTTTATCTGCAGCTCCCCCCACACCCACCCCCAGTCCTGAAGAAGGGTTAGATCGAAACGACGAGTTCACCACCTCCTCATGCTGCCTGGCTTGCTGTGTTCTTCCAGCCTCCTGCCTCTCTGGTTTGGATTCCCAGCACCTGCAGTTTTTTTGTCTCTGTCAAAAATAAAATGTGAGCTGTGGTGCGAATGGCCCTCAGTTTGAAATGTGTAAAAACGGTGTATTGTTATTGTGATTTTTAATATTGTGGACTGAAATGGGAAAGCCCTGTTTTCCAGCAGGGATTTACAAGGATGGCTGCATGTTTTGGAAGTAAGGAATTCGATACCTTTTGTGAACCCTGTTTGTGTAGCTGTTGGTTTCAGCTGAAATATCTCCACCAAGGCTGGTATCCTGTCACCAAGTCACATGTTCATAAGATCTAGGAGCAGAATTAGGTCATTCGGCCCATCAAGTCTGCTCTGCCATTCTATCATGGCTGTTCTGCTCCTCACCCCCATTTTCCTGCCTTCTCCCCATATCCCTTCACCCCATTACCAATTAAACATCTGTCTCACTCCTCCTTAAATTTACTCACTGTCCCAGCATCCACCGCACTTTGGGGGAATGAATCCCACCAATTCACAACCCTTTGGGAGAAGTCGCTTTTCCCCAAATCTGTTTGAAATTTGCTCCCTCTCATCCTACAACCTCCCGTCCGAGGATGCCCCACAAGGGGAAGCATCCATTCCCCATCTATTTTATCCGTGACTTTTATCATCCTGACAACCCAATTTGAAGTCTCCTCATTTTTCGAAATTCCAGACAGTATCGGCCTACACTGGTCAATTTCTCTTCATGTGACAAACCCCTTATCTCTGGGATCAATCTCACCAACCCTCTTGGGAACTGCCTCCAATGCCATTACATCTTTCCTCAAATAAGGGGATCAAAGCTGTGCACAATACTCCAGGTGCGGTCTCACTAATGCCTTGTATAGCTGCAACAATACGGCCTTCCCTTTATATTCTATTCCCTGAGCTGGGAAAGACAACATTCCATTCACTTGCTTTACTATCTGCTGGACCTGAATGCGAGCTTTCTGTACCTCATGAATGAGGACACCCACCTCCCTCTGTACCTCAGCATCACAAGTCTCTGCCCATGTCGATAAAAGGTCACCTTCCCATTGCTCGACCCCAATTCATGACCTCACACGTATCCGGGTTAAACTCCATCTGCCACATTTTGGCTGACTCCCCTACCCTATCTGTTGTAAGGTTCCTATTTCCTTATTGCAATTTACCATCCTGCCTATTTTTGGCAACCTTCCCTATATCCAAGTCGTGAACGTAGATTGTCAAAAACTGGGGCCCAAGGACCAAACCCTGTGGCACCCCTCTCGTAACCTTTTGCCATCCGGCAAAAAAACCCTATTTATCCCGATTCTCTGTCTTCTGTCCATTAGCCAGTCATCTGCCCAAGATAATAAATTACCCATAATCCCATATGATCCAACTTTATGAATTATCCTTTTGTGTGGCACCTTATCAAATACCTGCCAAGAGTCCAGATACATTACACCTAAAGGATCCCCAGTATCCACTTTGCTTCTCACATCTTCAAAGCCATCCAGCAAATTAGTCAAACATGATTTGCCCTTCATAAACCCATGCTGACTCTGATGGACCGCATTCTGACTTGCCACCTGTCCTGATATTGCTTCCTTGATAATTGATTCCATCAACAGATATTAAACTAACTGGTCTATAATTTTTGAATAAGATTAGTATTTTTCTAATCCATGGGAGCTTTTCCCGTGTCGAGGGAATTTTGGAATATTGTAATGAATGGATCCATGATCTCCACCGTCACTTCCTTTAATACCCTCGGTTCTCGGCCATCTGGCCCAGGAGACTTGTCTGCCCTCAATCCTAATAGTTTGCTGAGTACCTTTTCCTGATCAATGCTGATTGTTTTATGTTCTACCCTTTCTATTGCCTCTGACTCGAACCAATAAGAATGGTCCTTCACTGTGAAAACTGGGGCAAAGCATTGCTTTGGCATCTCTGCCATTTCAGTTGTCCCCACAATTAACTCACCAGTTTCACCTTCCAAGGGACCAACATTCACATCAGCGACTCTCTTCCCTTTTGTATACTTATAGAAGCTTTTGCTATCCTTTTTGATATTTTGTGCCAATTTTCTTTCTTCATTTACCTTAGCTCCTGTTATTAATTTTTTAGTATCCCTTTGCTAATGTTTGATAGTTTCCCAAGCTTCCAACCTGCTACTGGCTTTTGCAATATGGTAGACCTTCATTGTTGACTTTATATTGTCCTTGACTTCCTTTTTTAGCTATGGAAGTTTTTGACCTTCTACCCCCTGCCCTCCACCCCACCTTGTCCCCACCCCACCCCACCCCAACGCCTTACCACCTTTCTTAATCACTGGGATATAGTTTAGTTGTGAGGAATTTTACTAGCACCTTAAACAACTGCCACTGCTCATCCACTCTCTTACCTTTTAGCCTTCCCGCCCAATCTACTCGAGCCAAATCTGTTCCCATGCCTCTCTCATTTCCATAAGACCATAAGACATAGGAGTGGAAGTAAGGCCATTCGGCCCATCGAGTCCACTCCGCTATTCAATCATGGCTGATGGGCATTTCAACTCCACTTCCCCGCATTCTCCCCGTAGCCCTTAATTCCTTGTGACATCAAGAATTTATCAATCTCTGCCTTGAAGACATTTAGCGTCCCGGCCTCCACTACACTCTGCAGCAATGAATTCCACAGGCCCACCACTCTCTGGCTGAAGAAATGTCTCTGCATTTCTGTTCTGAATTTACCCCCTCTAATTCTAAGGCTGTGTCCACAGGTCCTAGTCTCCTCGCCTAACGGAAACAATTTCCTCGCGTCCACCCTTTCCAAGCCATGTATTATCTTGTAAGTTTCTATTAGATCACCCCTTAATCTTCTAAAGTCCAATGAATACAATCCCAGGATCCTCAGCCGTTCCTCATATGTTAGACCTACCATTCCAGGGATCATCCGTGTGAATCTCCGCTGGGCACACTCCAGTGCCAGTATGTCCTTCCTGAGGTGTGGGGAGCAAAACTGAACTCTAGGATGTAGCCCATCGGGGCCAAGAGATTTATCAATTTTAAGACCTTTTAGCTTTTCTAGCACTTTCTCTTTTGTGATGGCAACCATACTCCACTCAGCCCCCTGACTCCCTTTAATTGTTGGGATATTACTCATGTCTTCCACTGTGAAGACTGACACAAAATACTTGTTAAGTTCTCCTGCTATTTCCTTATCTCCCATCACTAGGCTTCCAGCATCAGTTTGAAGTGGCCCAATGTCTACATTTGCCTGTCATTTGTTTCTTATGTATTGATTTCCTATGTTTAATTCCAGAACACGAGTGTGGGACTCCACTTTCTCCCCCCAAACTGGAGTCACCCTTTATTTACAGGTACATAGCACATGACAGTGACTCAGCTAGCACGGAGCCAGCTCCTAGAGTGAACAGAACCCCTGACCCTCCTGTTTATATCTGTCAGCTGGGGCTTCCTGATAGGATGAGGTTAACAGCCACAATCAGGGAACTCATATTCGATGAGGTAAACCTGAATGATATCATACGGATCAGTACACCAGTAAACTGGGGCTGAGGGATGGTTTAAAGTGAAGCTGATTGGTTTGTGGCCTCATGGCCAGTTGTAATGACAGAGCTCCTCTGCCCGCCAACAGCAAGGTGATTGGTTGTCAGGGAACTGAACAGCTCAGGGCTGACAGCAAAATTGTATTGAATTTATTGCCACGTGTACCGAGGCACATTGAAAAGCTTTGTCTTGTGAGCAATACAGGCAGATCACAGAGTTAAGTAGCACAGGTAAGTAAATAATAGGTAAACAGCAGCAAAAGCAAAAACGCAGGTACAGGCGAATGTTAAGAGTTTGTGAATCCATTCAGTATTCTAGCAACTTAGGGTCGAAATGGTTTCAAAACCAGCTGGTGCATGTGTTCAGGCTTCTGTACCTTCTCCCGATGGTAGGTGTTGTAGAAAAACATTGCCAGGGTGGGATGGATCTTTGAGAATGCTGGCGGCCTTTCCTTGACAGCGGGCCTGGTAGATGGATTCTATAGATGGGAGATTGGCCTTTATGATTGTCCGGCCGACTTCACCACTCTCTGTAACCGTCTCCGATCTTGAATGGTACAGTTGCCATACCAGGTAGTGATACATCCAGATATAATGCTCTCAGTGGCGCACCTATAAATGTTGGCAGAGCGTCATGCCAAATTCCCTCAGCTGCCTGAGGAAGAATAGACATTGTTGGGCCATTGTAACCAATGCATCCATGTGAAGAGTTCAAGAAAGCTTGTTGTGGATGACCACTCCCAGGAGCTTGACACTCTCCACTCGTTCCAGCTCTGTGCTGTTAATGTGTAGGGGGGGCATGAGTAACATCCCACCGAAAGTCAAGAATGAGTTCCTTGGTTTTGCTGGCATTGAGAGCTTGTTTATTCCCAGTGCACCGTTTTTCCAGGTCTTTCATCTGTAGTCTGTATCGTCGCCATCTGAGATTTGACCGACTGTGGTGGTGTCATCAGCGAACTTGTAAATGGCGTTAGTCTGGTATTTGGTGACGCAGTCATGGGTATACAACGAGTACAGTAGGGGACAGAGTACGCACCCCTGGGGGGCTCCAGAATTAAGTGTTAGTGAGGATGAAATATTGTCCCCAATCTTCACTGATTATAGCCTGTGGGTCAGGAAACAGGTCAGGTTCAGAGAGTGGGACTCAGTCTGAGATCACAAAGTTTAGTCATCAGTCTTGAGGGGATAATAGTGTTTTAATTTTTTTTAGAAGTTACATGCTCAAGTGCATTTTCACAAGCGGTGTCATGTCGGCCCAGATAAGGTATTGAAGGTATAAACTCCCTGTGTGAGAATGTCTGTGCCACAATGGTCAGAATGATTCAAATCTAAAAACGGATTTACAGACTCTTACATGGATTCATGCAGTTTTTGAGCAAAGTACAATGTAATTCTACAAGTACAAATTCACCCACAACTTATATGTGTATGTGTACATGTGGGTGTGCGTGTGTGTATGTTATGTGTGTGTAGGAGTGTCTGTGTGTGCCCGTGTGTGTGTGTGTGCATGTGGGTGTACGTGTGTGTATGTTATGTGTGTGTAGGAGTGTGTGTGTGTGTGTGTCTGTGTATCTGTGTGTGTATGTGTGTGTAGGAATGTGTGTGTATGTGTGTGTAGGAATGTCTGTGTGTGTCCGTCTGTGTGTGTGTGTATATGTGTGTAGGAATGTCTGTGTGTGTCCATCTGTGTGTGTGTGTAGGAGTGTCTGTGTATGTGTGTGTAGGAGTGTCTGTGTGTGTCTGTCTGTGTGTGAGGCATAACAAACAATCCAGGTCTTTTTCAATATATGGTTTCAGTTATATCACACTATAAACTTTTGCTGTAAATTTAGTGCTTCCGAAAATTAGTGCTTCCAAATAAACCGATTGGACTGGAACCTGGTGTTGTGTGATTTTTAACTTTGTCCACCCCAGTCCAACACCAGTGACTCCCAATTAATGAAGCAAACCCCAGTTCGAATACCGAATGAAATGATGTGGCACAGCTCCTGTTTAAATGACAGGGATAAATGAAGCGAAATTGGACATTTTTAACATCCAATGGCAGAACTAGGAAATATCAACCGAATTATTGAGCAAACTTCCTCGTCTCTTGCTTTCTCCCAACAATCTCTCTCTCTCTTCCTTCCCACTGTTCTCTCTCTCTCTCTCTCTTTCCCCTCCCCAGTGTCTCTCTCTTCTTTCCTTCTTCTTTCCTTCTTCTTTCCTTCTTCATTCCTGTTCTTTCCTTCTTCTTTCCTTCTTTCGTTTTCTCTCTCTCCACCTACCCTCAGCCTCTTTCCCATCCCATCCCCAATCTTTTATCCAACCTTCCCCAGAGTCTCATTTCCCTCCCTGGTCTCAACCCCTCCACCCCGCTCCCCATCCCAGTTTCTTTCTGTCCTGTGTAATCTCTCTCTCTCCCCCTCCTTCACAGTCTTTATCCCCTCATCAGTCCCTTTGCTCCTCCCAATCCCTTTCCCTCCCCTGCAATATCTTTGCCTTCTACGCCTGCCTCTCGCCCTTCTCGATCTGTAAACCCTCCCATTCTATTCCTCCAGGTCCCAGTCTCTTTTGTCCTCATCCCAATGCTCTCTCTTCACCTCTGACCTTCCTTATCTCATTTCCAAACCCTCCATATTCTCTCCTCACTCCTCAGTGTCCCTCCTCCATACTGTACAGTCTCTCTTCCTCATTTCTGCAGTGTGTGTCTCTCTCTCCCCCATCCCCAGTATTTATTTTCCAATGCTAGTCTCCGTCCCTCCCCTGTCTCTGTCCCTCCCCTGTCTCTGTCCCTCCCCTGTCTCTGTCCCTCCCCTGTCTCTGTCCCTCCCCTGTCTCTGTCCCTCCCCTGTCTCTGTCCCTCCCCTGTCTCCGTCCCTCCCCTGTCTCTGTCCCTCCCCAGTCTGGCTCTCTTTATCCCCCAAGTCTCTCTTCCTCCCCCTCACCAGCCACATTCTGTCTTGTTTGCTAGTTCCTCACCCTCCCAGTTTCCCTTACAGTGCTTGTTCTGCAGTTTGATAACCAGTTCCTCGAACTGTTTATATTACAGAGACTAACTCACGAACTATACAATTGTCTCAGGAGAACAAGATTTCCCTGAAGTCACTGTTGTTGCGATGGTCAACGGAATACAAACAGGTTACTTTGACAGTGATACCTGTCGCTGTGTCCCCAGGCAGCAGTTCCTGGCTGATTCACTCAGTGTGAAATTCTGGGACGATGCTACAGATCAGGCGATCACACACACCAGGCTGGCAAAGGGGAATCTGAAATCGATCATGAAAAGGACAAACCAGACTTCAGATAAAATCTCACCGTCAATTGTCCACATTATCCCCAGGTCACTCCACTCGGTCCATCTCCCAGCACTGACCCCTGGGTCTGTCCACTCAGTCCATCTCTCAGCACTGACCCCTGGGTCTGTCCACTCAGTCCATCCCCCAGCACTAACCCCTGGGTCACTCCACTCAGTCCTTCCCCCAGCACTGACCCCTGGGTCACTCCACTCAGTCCTTCCCCCAGCACTGACCCCTGGGTCACTCCACTCAGTCCTTCCCCCAGCACTGACCCCTGGGTCTGTCCACTCAGTCCATCCCCCAGCACTGACCTTGGAATGTAAAGTGAAATGAGGACTGTCAACTAATTCTGCAACTTTAACTTGAGATTGGAACCCTTTCCCCTCTGATCAGACTGTGACCCTCATCCCCTATTTCCATCTGATATTTGATCCCCTTTCCCTCTGATCAGACAGTGTGTGATAATCTATTATTTATTGATGATTGATCCCTGTCTGGTCACTGACAGGAATTCACACTCTCCAATGGATACATTCTGTTGAGGTCAGTGAAGATGGCTCTGTGAAGAGATCGATGAGATTTGGATTTGATGGAAAGGACCACATTAGTTTAGAGCCAGACAGAATGAGATGGGTTGCCGCAAATCACTTTGCAGTGATCAATAAAGAGAAATGGAATTCGGATCAATCCTGGAACTACTATTGGGAATCATATCTGCAAAAAACATCTGTTGAACATTTAAACAGATATCTGGAAGTTGGAAAGGATTATTTCACAAGGAAAGGTATGTATGTCAGTTTTGTTCCATGTTCTGATCTAACCTCACTGATCTATGAAACCGCTCTCCCATTCCATTCAGTGTCTGTCTGTTGTTTGTGTTTTCACCCTTTCCCATCACAGTTCAGCCTGAAGTGTTCATCTCCAGGAGGGAGCCCAGTCGTCAGGACAAGCCGCTCACTCTCTCCTGCCTGGTCACTGGGTTTTATCCTGTAGACATCGAGGTGACCTGGCTAAGGAATGGAGAGGTCATGTCTGAGACACATTCCTCGGGGGTTCAACCGAACCACGATGGGACCCATCAGATCCAGAAAGAGATTGAGATCAATGCTGGGGTTGAGGATCAATACTCCTGTCACATTGAACACAGCAGCCTGGCAGAGGCCCAGCTCTATCAGTGGGGTAAGGGACTGGAGAGTCTATGTGTCTCCACCCCTCAGGCTCTCTGTCTTTATCCCTGATGAAGAGCTTTTGCCCGAAACATTGATTTTACTGCTCCTCGGATGCTGCCTGAACTGCTGTGCTCTTCCAGCACCACTAATCCAGAGTCTGTGTGTGTGTGTGTGTCTGTCTGTGTGTGTGTGTGTGTGTGTGTGTGTGTGTCTGTCTGTGTGTGTTTGTGTCTGTCTGTGTGTGTGTATACATGTGACAGATGAAACCATTTCGAGGACACTTTTTTTCACTTCCTTGTTTGCAACTACCCACCTTGTTCTCTGTGTTGATATGTCATGTTGGTCTCAATTCAATTCTAAGTTTGAAAGGGTCTCCGAATCCCAAACTTCCGGAGCCTTTTGGGGATTCCAGAATCCCACAGCCCTGTTATTGGTGAAGTACTCAGCGATTTCACTCTGGAATAATCTCACCAGGATTACAAGAAGATTTGCTTGTATTCCAGGTTTCAGCAGCAGACATGGGCTCAGATTGTCCAGTAGCCAGACAGTCAGAGACTGGACACACCCTGAGAGAGGAGGGTCTGGACCCCTCGGAATTCCTGACTCACTGAATGGGATTTGTCTGGGAAGTTTCAACTTCCGATAGACAATTACCTCGTATCCGGAACTCTCTGGAAAGATCTCAGGTTCTGAGGTTAGGGATTGGAAGCTTCTTTAACTCCTAGTGTGATGATGCTGTCACTTTAAAAGGTTGTTGGTGTCCTAGTTTTTGTTTTGAAGAGAGGTTGTAAGGCACAGGCACCAAACTCGCTGCTGATCATGACTGAGGTAAGCCAGTTGTGAGGCCTTGGGTTTTTTTTTAAAGTTGGAACAATAGAAGCAGTCTGAATGGGCGTGGCCAGCTCTCACTGATCCAGATTTCTCAGTTTGGTTTTCTTTTCAGCTGCATCGAAGCCTTTGGGTTCTCAAAAGAGTTGGCAGCTTCAGTGAATGTCACCTGGCTACTACTGTCTGCGTTTTTTCTTGATATTGTTTCATCCGGGATTGGAGAACTGCATGTAAGAAGCCAAGATGTTTATGGGATGTAACAATTGGAACAGTTAATTAATAATAGGTACTATATTCAGTTACATTTTTCAATCATTACGTTATTCAAAATTCCTCTTTCTTTTGTTTGTATTTTAATTACAGCGTTTAAATAAATTGTGTTTTGCTTAACATTGGGTTGTTTGAACACTTGCATTGCATCAGGAACACAGAACTTCCCATCCAGTTTTAAAATAAGAAGCAGTTCAGATCTAGACTACCTTCTTCAGATATTTTGAGGGGGCCTGGTGTGGTCCCTAACACCAGAGAGCTGGAAAACCGACCATCTCCAAACGTACTGCTGATCCCTCCATTCACACACTGACGAGGATATCTGGTCAGTGTGGGCAAGTTGGACTGAACATACACACTTGTTGTGTGACTCTTTTAATCTTTGACTCCATCCCCTCAAAATACATGACCTGATATTCTGCAACCAACACTTGACCTCTCCCCAGCACCAACACCAGCTCACCGCCTCCAGACGTCTGTCAGACTCGCAGTGCATCACCCTGGACAGACAACTGGGACACAGCACAGAACTCCACAACTGGATCCCTAACAAGGTCCCCTCACCAGCCCACTGTGGCACCCAAACCCCATTCCAGTGGTACTCAACATCCCCAACACTCACCAGTGAGTTCCCAAACTGCCCCTTGCCCAACCACTGAGGAAGTGCCTTCTGGGTACCGAACTACACCCCTCCAACCATTCACTCACTCCTTCACCTCACCCAAGGCCGATCTACCCCACCAGCACTAGTAAGGACAGGACACAGAGATATTGGGGAGAATGGGAACTGAACTGTCTGGGGAGATAACCCCCAGGACAGGCACAACACGATGTTTATACCCCTATCAATGGGATCCTTGGTGACTTCACTGGAGAGTGAAATCGGGAGAGGGTCAAACCCGCATTTCAACCATTCCCAACAATTCCCAACAGCCCGGAGCAGTTATAATTGTTCCCAATTAACACAGGGTTAGAAATAAATCCAGGAACAGAGAGAATCCTGATATATTTCCAATGTGTTTCAGAAAATCTGAAAAGCAATTGGCTGCATTCCCAACTTGGAAGTCTCATTGCATCAATGGTCATTCTATTGGCTGTTATTGTCGGGATAGTCGGAATAATCATCTGGAAATGGTCACGGAGAGGTAAGAATCAGAGAGTGGGGAATGTAGAACTGAGGGGACAGAGTGAGTGTGGGGGAATCTCCAGTACTGGGAGTACAGGGCACTGTGGGGAATGGAACTGATTGAATTCCCACACACAGATACACACGTATAAACACATCTCGTTCCCTGTCTGATCTTCCTTTATGTGATCGGCCCAGACCAGGTCTAATATTTATCATTAAACCCACTGCACCCAATCAGATCCTCACTGACTGAATATTAATGGAATGGAAGGGATTTTCTGCATCTCCATAAAGTGTAAGGATGGATGGGAGTGTGGGAATGAGGATTTCTGACACAATCCCTGTAAAACCTTCCTTCCTGCCTTGTTTGGGCACCATCACCTTGATAAATTTTGAAGATCTCTCTCCCTTAATGAGTTTGTGCAGTTTTGGATGACTTATTACTTTGGTTTGACCCTCGGCGTGTGACTCTGATACCGATCATGTTATTCCAGGCATTTGGTTTGTCTCCAGTCCCACCGTATTTTTAATGTTTTGGAATGATCTCTCTGCCCCATTTAATGGGATTCTGGATCATCCCTTCTCTTGTTATCCAGCTGTTGACACTTTCCTCCCACCATCTGACATTTGTGATCACCTGCAGAGACTCCACTCACCCCATTTGGATGATCTTTTGATCTCTCTGCCCATTGATCTCCCTGCTGATAAATTCGGTGTCTGTGAGCTTCTCTCTCACTTCACCTGAGGAAGGGGCTACGCTCAGAAAGCTTGTGATTTCAAACAAACCTGTTGGACTGTAACTGGCGGCCGTGTGTGATTTCTGACTGTGTTCACACGAGTCCAATACCAACACCCCCACATCAATCTCCATCCCCTCACACTTGTTGTGTTCTCACTCTCTGAGAATGAATTATTCCCCATCCTAATGGACATTTATTTTGTTTCTGCAGATTCACCAAATGGGACCTACACAACAGCTCCCAGTAAGTGGCTGAGGGGTCAGAGTGTTGGGAATGATGGAGAAGGTAATGGGAGGTGTAGAGTAGATTCCCTACAGTGTGGAAACAGGTCCTTCAGCTCAACAAGTCCACGCAGACCCTCCAAAGGGTAACCCAACCAGACCCATTCCCCTACCCGATATTTACCCCTGAATAACACACCTAACGCTATGGGCAATGTAACATGGCCAATTCACCTGACCTGCACATCTTTGGATTGTGGGCAGAAACCGGAGTACCCGGAGGAAACCCACACAGACAAAGGGAGAATGTGCAAACTCCACACACGCAGTCACCTGAGGTGGGAATTGTACCCGGGTCCCTGGTGCTGTGAAGCAACAGTGCTAACCACTGAGCCACCGTGCTGCCCCTATTAGAGTGTAGAGTTATATTTGCCAGGGTGTTGCTCAGGGTGATGGGTCCGTCTCCTCACCATGCTGTTTCTCAGCCAACACTCTCTTATTGTCCTGTTTCTCTACTCCATGTCCCCAGTATCTCTCCTTCGAATTGTCACCCTCCATTCTCTTCCCCCACTGCCCCTCCCTCCACTCACTCACCCTTAATTCCCAATGGGGGGGTGCTCGGAGAGTCTGGTTAGTTAGTGCTGAGGGCGATTAAATCCTGGGTCCAGTGAGTGATAGAGAATATCTCACACTGTCTCATTTTATATTTGATATAACTTCTCACATTCTGTTTTTATTTTCTCAGCTTCTGATATCTCTGGTGCAGCTTCTTCATGATTCAGTAAGTGACATGTCAACTTTTCTCTGACTGAAATTTATTCAGATTTATATTCTCTAGATTTATTTGTAGCATTTTCACATCCCTCCTGACCCTGTCCCACCCTCCCAGACACTGTTAAATCCTGTCAGACTAATTCCCCTCCCCTCCTGACGCTGTCCCACCCTCCCAGACACTGGTAAACCCTATCAGACTAATTTCCCACCCCTTCTGACCCTGTCCCACCCTCCCAGTCGCTGTTAAACCCTGTCAGACTAATTCCCCTCCCCTCCTGACCCTGTCCCACCCTCCCAGACACTGGTAAACCCTATCAGACTAATTTCCCACCCCTTCTGACCCTGTCCCACCCTCCCAGTCACTGTTAAACCCTGTCAGACTAATTCCCCTCCCCTCCTGACCCTGTCCCACCCTCTCAGACACTGTTAAACCCTGTCAGACTGATTTCCCTCCCCTTCTGGCCCTGTCCCACCCTCCCAGACACTGTTAAACCCTCTCAGACTAATTCCCCTCTCGTCCTGACCCTGTCACACCCTCCCAGACACTGTTAAACCCTGTCAGACTAATTCCCCTCCCCTCCTGACCCTGTCCCACCCTCCCAGTCACTGTTAAACCCTGTCAGACGAATTCCCCTCCCCTCCTGACCCTGTCCCACCCTCCCAGACACTGTTAAACCCTGTCAGACTAATTCTCCACCCCTCCTGACCCTGTCCCACCCTTCCAGTCGCTGTTCAACCCTGTCAGACTAATCCCCCTCCCCTCCTGACCCTGTCCCACCCTCCCAGTCACTGTTAAACCCTGTCAGACTAATTCCCCTCCCCTCCTGACCCTGTCCCGCCCTCCCAGACACTGTTAAACCCTGTCAGACTAATTCTCCTCCCCTCCTGACCCTGTCCCACCCTCCCAGTCACTGTTAAACCCTGTCAGACTAATTCTCCACCCCTCCTGACCCTGTCCCACCCTCCCAGTCACTGTTCAACCCTGTCAGACTAATTCCCGTCCCCTCCTGACCCTGTCCCACCCTCCCAGACACTGTTAAACCCTGTCAGACTAATTCTCCTCCCCTCCTGCCCCTGTCCCACCCTCCCAGACACTGTTAAACCCTGTCAGACTAATTCTCCTCCCCTCCTGACCCTGTCCCACCCTTCCAGTCGCTGTTAAACCCTGTCAGACTAATCCCCCTCCCCTCCTGACCCTGTCCCACCCTCCCAGTCACTGTTAAACCCTGTCAGACTAATTCCCCTCCCCTCCTGCCCCTGTCCCACCCTCCCAGACACTGTTAAACCCTGTCAGACTAATTCCCCTCCCCTCCTGACCCTGTCCCACCCTTCCAGTCGCTGTTAAACCCTGTCAGACTAATCCCCCTCCCCTCCTGACCCTGTCTCACCCTCCCAGTCACTGTTAAACCCTGTCAGACGAATTCCCCTCCCCTCCTGACCCTGTCCCACCCTCCCAGACACTGTTAAACCCTGTCAGACTAATTCCCCACCCCTCCTGACCCTGTCCCACCCTTCCAGTCACTGTTAAACCCTGTCAGACTAATTCCCCTCCCCTCCTGACCCTGTCCCACCCTCCCAGTCACTGTTAAACCCTGTCAGACTAATTCCACTCCCGTCCTGACCCTGTCCCACCCTCCCAGACACTGTTAAACCCTGTCAGACTAATTCCCCTCCCCTCCTGACCCTGTCCCACCCTCCCAGTCACTGTTAAACCCTGTCAGACTAATTCTCCACCCCTCCTGACCCTGTCCCACCCTCCCAGTCACTGTTCAACCCTGTCAGACTAATTCCCCTCCCCTCCTGACCCTGTCCCACCCTCCCAGTCACTGTTCAACCCTGTCAGACTAATTCCCCTCCCCTCCTGACCCTGTCCCACCCTCCCAGACACTGTTAAACCCTGTCAGACTAATTCCCCTCCCCTCCTGACCCTGTCCCACCCTCCCAGTCACTGTTAAACCCTGTCAGACTAATTCTCCACCCCTCCTGACCCTGTCCCACCCTCCCAGTCACTGTTAAACCCTGTCAGACTAATTCTCCACCCCTCCTGACCCTGTCCCACCCTCCCAGTCACTGTTAAACCATGTCAGACTAATTCCCCTCCCCTCCTGACCCTGTCCCACCCTCCCAGTCACTGTTCAACCCTGTCAGACTAATTCTCCACCCCTCCTGACCCTGTCCCACCCTCCCAGTCACTGTTAAACCCTGTCAGACTAATTCCCCTCCCCTCCTGACCCTGTCCCACCCTCCCAGTCACTGTTCAACCCTGTCAGACTAATTCTCCATCCCTCCTGACCCTGTCCCACCCTTCCAGTCGCTGTTAAACCCTGTCAGACTAATTCCCCTCCCCTCCTGACCCTGTCCCACCCTCCCAGTCACTGTTAAACCCTGTCAGACTAATTCCCCTCCCCTCCTGACCCTGTCCCACCCTCCCAGTCACTGTTCAACCCTGTCAGACTAATTCTCCACCCCTCCTGACCCTGTCCCACCCTCCCAGTCACTGTTAAACCCTGTCAGACTAATTCCCCTCCCCTCCTCACCCTGTCCCACCCTCCCAGTCACTGTTCAACCCTGTCAGACTAATTCTCCACCCCTCCTGACCCTGTCCCACCCTTCCAGTCGCTGTTAAACCCTGTCAGACTAATTCCACTCCCGTCCTGACCCTGTCCCACCCTCCCAGACACTGTTAAACCCTGTCAGACTAATTCCCCTCCCCTCCTGACCCTGTCCCACCCTCCCAGTCACTGTTAAACCCTGTCAGACTAATTCTCCACCCCTCCTGACCCTGTCCCACCCTCCCAGTCACTGTTCAACCCTGTCAGACTAATTCTCCACCCCTCCTGACCCTGTCCCACCCTCCCAGTCACTATTAAACCCTGTCAGACTAACTCCCCTCCCCTCCTGACCCTGTCCCACCCTCCCAGTCACTGTTCAACCCTGTCAGACTAATTCTCCACCCCTCCTGACCCTGTCCCACCCTCCCAGTCACTGTTAAACCCTGTCAGACTAATTCCCCTCCCCTCCTGACCCTGTCCCACCCTCCCAGTCACTGTTCAACCCTGTCAGACTAATTCTCCACCCCTCCTGACCCTGTCCCACCCTCCCAGTCACTGTTAAACCCTGTCAGACTAATTCCCCTCCCCTCCCCACCCTGAAGTGATTGCCTTGTATCTGTCCATTCCTGACCTTGTGGGTTTCCTGGGCCCCACTGCAGGACATTCCCGGAGCCTCACTGCAGAATAACGGGATTCTCCTGTTCCAGTGTGAACATGGACACCATTATCTATCCTTCCATATCACAGCAGACACACAGAATTACAGCTCATTGTTCACACTCAATTCCTTCAGGACTGAGATCAATTTTTCTGGGAATGTGTTTCCACAGATTGAGCAGTGAATCCCAGATCCCCAGGTTTGGATCCTGATTCTTCAAGTGGGACATTCTCAAGTTGTGTTTCCATCCCGTCTCAGAAATGTGAGCAGTGTCACCGTCAGAGGGATCTTCACAGATGGTTCCTCCCTCACACTTTCTCATCCTCACTGTCTTCAGTGGGTCACTGATTTACCTGAAATGAAGCAACGTCCCGAGGCAAGTCAGAGGCAATTTTTATGTTGAAGGAATTGATTTTGCATCTGACGTTAATAAATTTCAAATGTTATGTAAATCTCTGTACTTAAATATCAGTTTTACATATTCTAATTCTTAAATAAATATATAAATAGTATAAATCTGAGTTATTGGTGAATACTAAAATCTATCACTACTTATCACCATTGTTTAACTACAATCACCAATATGTGTCATTTGTAATCATTAAAAGTTATTTATTGACTTACTAATTTTGATATTTTTATTAATATTTCACAAGAACGATTCTATTCATTTACACAGCAGCAGCTTGTGGCTCTTGGAACCAGCAGATGCTGAGCTTCAATTCAATGTGAACTGGGGGAGTTAAGACCATATCCATCTGCCTCTATTGTAAAATCCAAATCCCAGATGATAACTCCATACCCGTCAACACAATCAGGGAAAGTCCATTCCCAGAGAGTGGGAACACACAAGTGTGAGGGAATGGAGATTGTGTCAGAACCTGATGGAGATTCTGGACATCGCTTCCATTCCATCGATATTCCCTGAGGATGTGAGTGTGTGTGGTGGGTTTGACCAACATCAGACTTGTACTAAAGGACATAGCTGCTAGACTGGGTCTGCAGCAGGTGGTGAGGGAACCAACAAGAGGGAAAAACATACTTGATTCCATCTTTCCAATCTACCAGCTGCAGGTCCAAATGTCCATGACAGTCTCAGTGAGAGTGACCATCGCACTGTCCTTGTGGAGGCAAAGTCCCACTGTCACATTGGGAATAACCTCCATCGTATTGTGTGGTACTATCACTGTGTTAAATGGAACAGACTTGGATCAGATCTAGCAGCTCAAGCCTGGGTATCCATGAGGCACTGTGGGCCACCAACAGCAGCAGAACCATACTCCAGCACAATCTAACCTCATGGCCTGGCATAACCCCCACTGAACCATTAACACCAAGCTAGGGGATCAACCCTGGTTCAATGGGGAGTGTAGGAGGGCATGCCAGGAGCAGTACCAGGCATACCTGAAGATGAGGTGCCAACCTGGTGAAGCCACCAAACAGGACGGGTTGCATGTCACATAACATAAGCAGCAAGTGATAGACAGAGCTAAGCGATCCCACAATCAACCAATTCGATCTCAGCTCTGTAGTCCTGCCACATCCAGCCAACCCACTGGAGGCTCCACAAATATTCCCACTCTCACTGATGAAACAGCTCATTACATCAGTGTGAAAGATAGGCCTGAAGGTTTCACAGCAATCTTCAGTCAGAAGTGTCATCTCAGCCTCCTCCAGTGGTCCCCAGCATTACAGATACCAGTCTTCAGCCAATTCAATTCACTCCACGTGATATCAAGAAACAGTTGAAGACACTGGGTACTACAAAGGCTTCAGGCCCTGACAACATTCAGGCAATAGTACTGAAGGCTTGTGCTCGAGAACTTGCCACTCCCCTATCCAAACTGTTCCAGTCCAGTTACAACACTGGCATCTACCCAACAATGTAGAAAATTGCCCAGGTATATCTTAGACACAAAAAGCAGGACAAACCCAATCTGCCCCATCAGTCTCCTCTCGATCATCAGTAAAGTGATGGAAGGTGTCATTAACAGTGCTATCAAGCAGCACCTGCTCAGCAATAACCTGCTCAGTGACGCCCAGTTTGGGCTCTGCCAGGGTCACTCAGCTCCTGACCTCAATACAGCCTTGGTTCGAACATGGACAAAAGAGCTGAATTCCAGAGGGGAGGTGGGAGTGACAGCCCCTGACATCAAGGCTACATTCGACTGAGTGTGGCATCATGGAACTCGAGCAGAACTGGAACCAATGGGTATTGGGGGAAACTCTCCAGGATAGAGTCATACCTGACACATAGGAAGGTGGTCTTGGTTGTTGGAGGTCAGTCACCTCAGCTCCAGGAAAGCTCTGCAGGTGTCCCTCAGCGTGGTGTCCTAGGCCCAACCGTCTTCAGCTGCTTCATCAATGACCTTCCCTCCATCATAAGGTCAGAAATGGGGATGTTTGCCAGTGATTGCACAATGTTCAGCACTATTTGCAACTCCTCAGACACTGAAGCAGTCCATGTTCAAATGCAACAAGATCTGGACACTATTTAGGCTTGGGCTGACAAGTGGCAAGTAACATTTCCGCCACACAAATGCCAAGTTGTAACCATCACCAACAAGAGACAATCTCACCACCACCCCCGGCATTCAATGGTGTTACCATCACTGAATCCCCCCACTGTCAACAGCCTGAGAGTTATCATTGATCAGGAACTCAACTGGCCTCACCACATAAATGTAGTGTCTACAAGAGCAGGTCAGAGGCTAGAGATACTGCAGCAAGTAACTCGTCTCCTGATTTCCCAAAGCCTGTCCACCAACTACAAGACACAGGTCAGGAGTGTGATGGAATACTCCCTGCTTGCCTGGATGAGTACAGCCATCTCAACACTGAAGAAGCTTGATACCATCCAGGACTTAGCAACCCAACTGATTGGCACTGTATCCACCAACATCCAGTCCCTCCACCACTGACGCTCAGTTACAGCAGTGTTTGCTATCTACAGAAATTCATCAAAGATGAATTAAACAGTGCCTTCCAAACCCACAACCACCTCCATCTGGAAGGTCAAGGTCAGCAGATATATGGGAACACCACCACCTTCATGTTCCCCTCCAAGCCACTCACCATCCTGACTCGGAAATATATCACCATCCCTTCACTGTTGCTGGCCAAAATCCTGGATTTCCCTCCCTAATGGCATTGTGGCTCAACCCACAGGAGGTAGACTGCAGCAGTTCAAGAAGGCAGATCACCACCACCTTCTCAAGGGCAACTAGGGACGGGTAATAAATGCTGGGCAGTCAGAGACCCCCACATCTCACACAAACAGAATCAATACAAAAACTGGGGGAGGTGTGATACATGGTTATTGTCTCTGGAGGAGGAATCCCGTGACCAAAGTATCATTCCAGAATGAGAAACTTCTTTCTCCTCCAGGGAGTTGTTCAATGTTCACACCTGGATGTGACAGGACAGCAGAGCTTCGATCTTATCTATCGGTTGTGGAATCACTAAGTTCTGATTCTACTCCCTCTTCTGTTTACTGTACAATCAGTCCTGATCTGTCACTTCACTGACCAACACCATCACTTACAAGTTCCCCTCCAAGCCATTCACCATCCTGACTTGGAAGTATATTGCACTTCCTTCACTGTCACTGGGTCAAAATCCTGGAATTCCCTCCCACCACCACATGAGCTGCTGCTGTTCAGGAAGGTACCTCATCCCCACCTTCTCAAGGACCGTTAGGGACGGGAAATAAATTCCAGCAGCCAGTGATTTCCACGTCTCTCCAGTGAATAAAAAATACATCATTTTTCAGCTCTGCCTGGTCCTGCTCCTGTGATCCCTCCCACATTCCTCATTGAACCGGGGTTGGTCCCCTGGCTTGGTGGTAATGAGAGACTGGGGGGTTGGGTTGAGCCATGAGGTTACAGTTTGTATTGGATGGCAGTTCTGCTGGTGTTGATGACCCACAGTACCTCATGGACACACAGTCTTCATCTGCTCGATCTGTTCACATCCCACAGGAGGGGAGGGAGGGGGTGTGCCATGAGGTTTAATGGGGAAATGTGTTCCCATATGAATGTTATTGGTACGAGCAGGGTGCAGTGAACGTGCTGTAAACCACTCCCCTCCCCCCACACTGGGTTGTCTATACCTGACTCTCACCATCAATCCCCACTCCCCCCCACACTGGGTTCTCTGTACCTGACTCTCACCATCAATCCCCACTCCCCCCACACTGAGTTCTCTGTAACTGACTCTCACCATCAATCCCCCCCCACCCCTCACACCCACAGTTTGCTCTCTCTAGCCGACTCTTCCCACCAAACCCCATCCCGGATTCTCTGTGATTATATGACGCAAATAACTCTGTTATAACTCCTTTTCACAATAGCCCACAGGCCAACCTGACTCTCTGTAATTAATCCACTCCATGTTCCCTCACATTAAACTATCTGTCAGGTTTAGCTCATTGATCACTGACTGGGTGAAGAATCTCTCTCACTGTAACTGTGTCCTCCTGTTCTGAATCTCTCGGTTTAGTTTAAAACCAATCTCAGATTTCCCTTTCCCAGACTGTTTAATGTTTTATAAATCCCATCAGGTGCTTCCTTTCCTGGTAGAATAGCCCAATTCTCCTTGACACATGACCCAGAACCTTGACCCTGGGGGTGAGCCTGGGTGTTTCTCTCTCTGCACTCCCCCTTCCCCACTCCCCTCCCCCAGGGTCTGAGTGTCTCCCCTGTGACTGTGTCCTGAATTAGACTCAGTACCAGGAAGAACACTAGGGTCCATGGGATGTCCAGCCAGCAGAGGGTTAGCAGTGACTGATACTGACCTGTGACCCATGACCCAGAGTGGCACCATGCCTCAGTGGTAAGCACTTCTGCCTCACAGCACCAGGGACCTGAGTTTGATTCCAGCCTTGGGTGACTATCTGTATGTAGTTTCCCTGAGTCTGCAGGGGGTTCCTCCGGGTGCTCCAGTTTCCTGTCACAGTCGAACAGGTGCACCTTGGGTGGATTGGCCATGCTCAATTGCCCAGTGTCCAGGGATGTGCATGTGGATTAGCTGTGGAAAATGCAGGGTTATGGGATGGAATAGAGTGGTGGGTCTGGATGGGAAAGTCTTGAGAGGGTCGGTGTTAACTCAATGGGCCGAATAGCCTGTTTCCACACTGTAGGGATTCTATAATTCATGAATGGCCTTTAATCTCCCAGTTCTCAGAGAGAGAATGGGAAGCTGAATTTTGTACTCATCGGGAGAGACTCAGGGAAAACACAGGGAGGGAAAGGAAAGGATCACAACATTCTGGGAATGCACTGTCCCTATTCCAATCAGGGACTGGGAATTAAACACTCTGAGGGGAAACAGCTTCTGTTTACAAACTGGAAAAACCAGTAACACAACAATCTTTGGAGACTGCACCCTATTTGTTGAGAAATTTGATCCATTGTTTGATGTGAAGCTGCAGAAGCAGAAAAATGGAACAAGTGCTAAGTGATGACCCGGTCCCAGTGACGGGGAAGCTCCAGCACAGCCAGGCTGAGGTTCAGGCTCTGAGCCAGTAAGGCTGGGGCTGAGAAGAGGCCTCCCCCACCAGCTCAGGAACATCTGGACAGCACTAGGACCCTGGGATCCCCCTCTCACAGTAAACATATGGCTCACTCCTTCCAACTGGGGGAGGTGACGATACATCGGGATTGTCCCTGGAGCTGGAATCCAGCAACCCAAGTGGAGCCTCCTCCTCCTACATTGAGTTGTTGAATGATCATGACTGGATGTGGTAGGACAGCAGATCTGATCTGTTGGTTGTGGAATCACTGAGCTCTGTCTCTGCTGCTCCTGTTGTTTCTGCACACCTCGTCCTGTTCTGTAGCTTCACCGAGGAACACCATCATCTGCAAGTTCCCTCAAAGCCACTCACCAACCTGACCATCCATTCCTTCACTGTCACTGGCTCCAAATCTTGGAATTCCGTTCCTCCCTAATGACATTGTGGGTCTGCCTCCAGCACATGGAATGCTCCATGAGGATCACTGGGGAGATGGGCTCTCCCATGACTGCAGGGAACCAGCTGAATCTCCATGTTGGATTCTCTGTACCAGACTCTCACCATCAACTCCCATACTGGATCCTCTGGAACTAAACGTCCCACACCACTCTCTGTCATTAATCCACTCCATGAAGCCCCCACACCACATTCTTCGTTTCTCTCTCTGCACTCCCCTCCCTCCCCCAGGGTCTGAGTGTCTCCCCTGTGACTGTGTCCTGAATTAGACTCAGTACCAGGAAGAACACCAGGGTCCATGGGATTTCCAGCCAGCCGAGGGTTAGCAGTGACTGATACTGACCTGTGACCCATGAATGGCCTTAACTCTCCCAGGTCGCATTGAACTGAATCTCAACAACTGCTGATACGAGGACCCACAAGCTGCTGAGTGAAAATCTCGTGAAATTATTAGCAATGAATTCAATCAACAACGAACAATTATTTATTGATGACTAACCACAATTATCAGCATTTATAGTCAGCTTAGTGATATAATAGGAAAATATTGTTTTCCAATTTGCATATTTACTTTCTAAAACTTGTGAATAAAATTCCACATTGGATCCAATTTGCATGACACAAAGTGCAAAGGCGGTCACATCCTTTCAGTGCAGTCTGTGGCTCTCTGAGCTGCCTCACTATATTTATAATTGTCGGTTATATTTTACAATATACACATCACGTTAATCAGACAACTCCCTCAAGGGGTTTTATAAGGTCATCAATCTCTTCCTGTCGTGTGGTGGGAGGGCTGCAGACAAAGACCTTGCCTCATTCAGCATCTATGGGACTCTCAGTCCTGATCGGTTTTGTGTGTGATTTCCTTCTGTATCCCTAAAGAGTTTCTGTGGAACTCTGACTCCCACAATCTCTCAAAAAGTTTGGAACTTGAAATCCCCTTACACGAAATGCCCCATTCTGGGTCTCACATATTATTACTGGATGGGGTTCGGTGCTGAATGGGTTAATGATGAGGAGTATATGAAGCACTGCCCAATATGATGATGTCACATGGACTTGGGTGAAGAGATCAGATTTAGATGTTGAAGTGATGGGACCCAGCATCGTCTTTAAAACAATGTCCCCTCCACCCCCCACGCCAGTGTATCCTGGACCGAACTGTTACCATGAAGTAAACTCAGTCCTGTTTAAAACAAGAGTCTGTTCACATTAGCTTCTCATGTGGTTTCCCTCAACGAACCACTTGACCAACCAGGTCCTGGAGATTCCAGCCAGGAAAGAGGATGGTCATATTTAATCTGCCAGATGGAACTAGAGGAGCTGTGGGGAGTATCATACCATACCTGTCTGAAAGGTCAATGGTTCATGGTGTCAATCCCTTCAAACAGCCGTGGAAGTGTTCTTGAAGAGCTCATGGTAAATGAGGTCTGGGTACCACTCTGTGGTAGACTGGAATTTTACCTTCCTAACATCTCCATCATTGCACAATGAAGGACCAATGCCATCCAGATAATGAACCATCACTGGGTATCTTTATCTAACACTGTATCTATATCTGTGTGTGTATGTCTCTCTCTGTCCATCTGTATGTTGTGTGTGGGTACAAACGGATATATGTTGTGGGCGGCACGGTGGCACGGTGGTTAGCATTGCTGCCTCGCAGCGCCAGAGACCCAGGTTCATTTCCCGCCTCAGGCGACTCTCTATGTGGAGTTTGCACATTCTCCCTGTGTCTGCGTGTGTTTCCTCTGGGTGCTCCGGTTTCCTCCCACAATCCAAAAATGTGCAGGTTAGGTGAATTGGCCACGCTAAATTGCCTGTAGTGTTAGGTGAAGGGGTAAATGTAGGAGAATGGGTCTGGGTGGGTTATGCTTCGGCGGGTCGGCGTGGACTTGTTGGGCCGAAGGGCCTGTTTCCACACTGTAGGGAATCTAATCTAATCTAATATCTCTCAATGTATCTATACCCGTATGTATACATCTCCCTACACTCCTGAGTGAGCTCTGTATGAGTGCACACTGACATATGTAACGCCGTATCTATATCTGTCCATCTCCCTTTCATTATCTGCCTTTTCTCTCTCACTCTGTGCAATCCAGCTACTGACAGGATCCTGCTCCATGTCTGTGAAATGTGGATCATGTATTCAAACTACATTATGATCTGGAATCACTTTCCCCTGAGCTACCTGACACTGCCATTGGAGATCAGGCGAATAAACAAGATCCTGACACTAAAATCCAATTAAAAGCTGAGCTGCCAGCTGTCGATGCTCTGACCATGAATCACGGTGACAATGTTCAGCTCATGTAGTTCCAGTGTCTGAGGATCCAATCCTGAAGATGGTCTTTTCTGGGTAATTTCAGAGTGAACAGTAAGATTATAATGTCTGTTTAAAAGTGACTCTGACACAAAGCAACACAGATGTTTGTCATTGGGAACAAGTTGTTGAAGATGAGAAAGGATGAGGGAAACCAGCCCTGAAGATCCCTTCGACAGTGAGAGCCATCACCTTGCTGACACTGGATTGAGTCACTCCTGGGGAAAGTCTCACCTGAAGAATCAGGATTCTGACCTGGTGGATCTGGGATCCACTGTTCAATTTGTGGAAGCACATTCCCAAGAAAAATTTATCTCAATCCTGAAAGAACTGGGTGTGAGCAATGAGCTGTACGTCTGTGTGTCGGCTTTAATATGGAAGGATGGACAATGATGTCCATGTTCAAGCTTCAACAGGAGAATCCTATTATTCCTCAATGAGGCTCCGGTAATGTCCTTCAGTTGGGGCCAGGAAACCCTGAGGTCAGGTACAGACAGACACAAGGCAATCACTTCAGGGTGGGGATGGGAGGGGAATCAGTCTGACAGGGTTTAACGGTGTCTGGGAGGGTGGGACAGGGTCAGGGGGGAGGGGAATGAGTCTGACAGGGTTTAACAGTGACTGGGAGGGTGGGACAGGGTCAGGAGGGGAGGGGAATTAGTCTGACAGGGTGTATCAGTATCTGGGAAGGTGGACAGAGTCAGGAGGGGTGGGGAAATTAGTCTGACAGGGTTTAACAGTGACTGGGAGGGTGAGACAGGGACATGAAGAGAACGAGACGGTTCTCAATGAAAGGAACAGTCAAAATGTCACTTCCTGACTCATGGGCGGCACGGTGAAACAGTGGTTAGCACTGCTGCCTCACAGCGCCAGAGACCTGGGTTCAATTCCCGCCTCAGACGACTGACTGTGTGGAGTTTGCACGTTCTCCCTGCGTCTGCATGGGTTTCCTCCGGGTGCTCCGGTTTCCTCCCACAGTCCAAAGATGTGCAGGTCTGGTGAATTGGCCATGCTGAATTGTCCATAGTGTTAGGTAAGAGGTAAATGTATGGGGTAGGTTGCGCTTCGGCGGGTCGGTGTGGACTTGTTGGGCCGAAGGGCCTGTTTCCACACTGTAAGTAATCTAATCTATGACTCCTGAAGGGAGTTGGAATAGAGAAGTTCGAGTCTGGGAAAATAAAAGCAGCATGTGAGAGTTGAGGTTGTATCACCGGTTGAAACTGGCAGCTACGATATTGTGGGGATCAGAAAGAAGTAGCTGGAAGGGAACCAGGCCTAGGAGCTAAATATCCAAGATCCACATCCGATCAAAAGGACAGGCAGACGGAGCGGGTTTGTCTTGTTTGTGAGAAATGAAATGGAATCAACAGCAGGAAGTGATGTCGAGTCAGAAGGTCGAGAATCCGAGTGGATGGAGTTGAGGAACCACAAAGGGGAAAATCCCCAGAAGGGAGTTGTGTACAGGCCTCTGAGTGAAAGTCAGGATGTTGGGCAGAATGTTATGGACTAGACCTTCTCAAAATACATCAAGGAGAAAGCCTAGTCCCCACCTTGTACTTTATTAAAGGCAAGTGTAAGGTGCAGGGGTCCAAATGTGATTTGATTAGTCCACCACAGGTCTTTAATCTACACAGGAGAATTGGGTTGAGAAACGTATGATTGTCTTCCAGCAGCGAAGTAAATCTCAAACTCAAACATGGCTCCACTCACTCATGATTCTTTTGCCGTAACTTAAAAAATACAAACCAGCTGCTTGGAACAGACAGCTCGGTATCAGAGTAACAATACCCCTCAGACACGAGAATCAGGACAGAATCCATCTTTGAAAGGTACTGTATTGACACACCTATCCCTTTAAAATAAATATACCATCATTGTGCAAAGATGGCTTCATTTTCAAAGCTTTCGGTCTCACTCTGTTAGCACTCTACATTGTACATGCACTGTATTAAATCTAAGCACGTAACCATTCCATGCTCCAATCCATTTCAGTCCGCTCCTTCCACCACAGAACACCATCAGCTTCCTTCAGCAAAGCTGTTACAAAGTGTCAGCAATGACATTCTCTCATCCTGCCAGATGGTTCATTTTTAAATTGAATGGTTGTAACAATAAACTCCATCGAAATAGTCTGGCATTTGTTTCTTTAATTTTTCCCAAAAACACCAAGGGGTTGTTATCAGCGTACATAATCACCTCAGATACATGAGTGGCAACATCAACATGAAATTGTTGCATCACCAACACCAAACTCAAGGTTTCTTTCTCAATGATGGATTCTTTCTTGATGTACTTTCAAATTTCATGAAAAATATCTTGTCGGTCTTTCTATCCTCTCGTTGACTTCTTGTAAGAGTACAATAATGACACCCACATCGCTTACATCAGTAGCCACATCATGTGGTTTTGCATAATTGGGTGCTGTTTCAGGCTTTTAACTGGTTTATGATACATTTTTATCCACTGACATTATCTGCACGTCTTCTACAGCTCAGTCAGTGGAGTAACCATGCTGCTAAAATTCAGTACCAAACTTTGATAAAAAAACAATTCTAGAGTCATGGAGTTATAGAGATGTACAGCATGGAAATAGACACTTTGGTCCACCCAACCAGATATCCCAACCTAATCCAGTCCCACCTGCCAGCACCCGGCCCATATCCCTCCAAACCCTTCGTATTCATATACCCTTGCAGATGCCTTTTAAATGTTGTAATTGTACCAGTCTCCACCACTTCCTCTGGCAGCTCATTCCATACACGTACCACCATCTGTGTGAAAACGTTGGCCTTTAGGTCTCTTTTATATCTTTCCCCTCTCACCCTAAACCTATGCCCTCTAGTTCTGGACTCCTCCACCTCAGGGAAAAGACTTTTTCTCTCTCCATGCTCTTCACGATTTTGTAAACCTCTAAAAGGTCACCCCTCAGCCTCCAATGCTCCAAGGAAAACAGCCCCAGCTTATTCAATCACTCCCTATAGCTCAAATCCTGGCAACATCCTTGTCAATCCTTTCTGAATCCTTTCAGGTTTCACAGCACCTTTCCAAAAGGAAGGAGACCAGAATTGCATGCAATATTCTAAAAGTGGCCAAACCAAGGTCCTGTACAGCCACAACATGATCTCCCAAGTCCGATACTCAATACTCTGACCAATAAAGGAAAACATACCAAATGCCTTCTTTACTATCCTATCTACCTGTGACTCCACTTTCAAGAAGCTATGAACCTGCACTCCAAGGTCTCTTTGTTCAGCAACACTCCCTGGGACCTTACCATTCAGTGTATACGTCCTGCTAAGATTTGCTTTCCCAAAATGCAGTACCTCACATTTATCTGAATTAAACTCCATCTGCTACTCCTCAGCCCTCTTTTGGTCGACTGTGTGGGAACCCCCCCATTACCCTTTCCTTTCACAGCTTATGGGGACATCTGTCCAATGATATGCCGGAAGAACATGACTTGGAATTTTGTGAACTCACTGTTCACCAGGTTTAACACCAAGCACGCCTTCTGAAGTTGATTAAATAATTCTGAGAGAAACTCCAAATGATCCTTCCACATGTGTCTGAAAATGACAAGATCATCCATTACCTGATGAAGGAGCGTTGCTCTGAAAGCGAGTGTGCTTCCAATTAAACCTGTTGGACAATAACCTGGTGTTGTGTGATTTTTAACTTTGTCCACCCCAGTCCAACACCGGCATCTCCAAATCAAGATCATCCACGTTCACCACACAACTGAACAATCCCAAAATGGCCTTCTTTGTTAGTCTTCGAAATATGGCATTTTTCGTGTCAAAAGACATAACTTTGAACTGGTAAAGGCTGCTCGCTGTCATATAAGCCACAATTGCCTTCAACCTTTCAGTTAAAGTTCACCTGCCCGTATCCTCTGAGTAGTTCAAGCTGTCCCACCTTCTCAATGTAATCTTTCAATGTTGGCATAGGGTACAAAGCAGGTTCCATCACTGCGTTGTATTTTCGATAGTCCACACAAAATTGTTGGGGACCATCTGGTTTTGGTACCATCACTATGCGTGAGCTCCATTCACTGCAACTCATTCAATTATGTCATCGCTGAGCATGTTTTCAAACTCTTTTGGAACTTTTACCAATTTGAGAATATTAAGTCTACAAGAATGTTTCTTCATTGGAAAAGCATTTCCTATATCTCCATCATGAGCAATTACTTAACTACTTCCCAGCTTATTCCCACATACAGCTATATCTTTATGTGATTGCAATCAGACTTTCAGGTCAGTTTGATTTTCCTCTGGATGGGAACTCAGTAATTTAGTGCAAATTTCCTCATTGTCCAATTTAATTTGAGGAAAATCAAATTCAGACTCATTTGGATTTGGGTCTTCCCTCTGAGTTGTAACAAGTATCCATTCTCATCTCACTTTTCTTCCTTCTCAAACACCTTCTGAGCAAATTCACACCCTGTTTCCTTTCTACCTGACGTTCTTATCAAATAATTCCCCTCACTCAATTTCCTTTTGATTCTATAAAGCCAACTAACCCTTACCTTTTAATGTTCACCTCCCACTGTCAGTAACACTATCACCTTATCCCCATTAGCAAAACTACACATGTCTGAGCACCTGTTTGCTTCCTGAATCACCACGTGGTGTGCTGGTTTTACACACTGTCCAGCCAACTCACCCACTCTATATAATTTCTCCCTAATATTTATCATGTAGTCCAAATATTTCGTCTCTGAACTCTTGACTCTTCAATATTTCCTGAATTAATTTAAATGGTTCCCCCCACCTCATGTCCGAATACAAATTCAAATTTAGCTGATTTATTAGGTACATCCCAAATTGAAAAAAATATACAACTACAATTTTGTTCTCCCAGTTGTGATGCTACTGTGGCATTAAATCATGGATTTTTCCCTAGTTTTTATTGAAGAGCGATTTTAAGGCAGAGGTACTGAGCAGTCTAGCTGAACCATGGGTGTAAACAGCTTGTGAGGCCTTGGGGTTTTTATAAGTTGGAATAATAGAAGCAGCCTGAATGACCCTGTGGGGTCAAGCTCCCACAGAACCAGGATATTTTATATACGTTTCAACAGTTGCTGTTGGGTCTTGATGACGTGGAATCTATTTATCCCTCTCTCAGTTACAGCCAAAAGCTGGGGGTTCTCTTCCTGTTATTGCAGTTGGATGTGAGACAGTCTGTTTTCCGAATTTACATTTTGCCAAGGGTGTATTTATGGGATATTACTCTATTGGAACAGTTAATTAGAAATAGTTACTGCTTCAATTATTCTGTTATGTTTTCCAATAGAATTAAGTTAATTTGTTGTATTTTAACGAAAGTTGATGAATATCATGTCTTGAAATGGTTAAAGGTGGATAACTCCCCAGGACCTGATCAGGTGTACCCAACAACTCTGTGGGAAGCTAGAGAAGTGATTGCTGGGCCTTATTTGTATCATCGATAGTCATAGGTGAGGTGTCGGAAGCCTGGAGGTTGGCAAACGTGCTGCCACTGTTTAAGAAGGGCGGTAAAGACAAACCAGGAAACTATAGGCCGATGAGCCTGATCTCGGTGGTGGGCAAGTTGTTGGAGGGAATCCTGAGGGACAGGATGTACATGTATTTGGAAAGGCAAGGACTGATTCGGGAGAGTCAACATGGCTTTGTGCGTGGGAAATCATGTCTCATAAACTTGATTGAGTTTTTTGAAGAAGTAACAAAGAAGATTGATGAGGGCAGAGCAGTAGATGCGATCTATGTGGACTTCAATAAGGCATTCAACAAGGTTCCCCATGGAAGACTGATTAGCAAGGTTAGATCTCATGGAATACAGGGAGAACTAGCCATTTGGATACAGAACTGGCTCAAAGGTAGAAGACAGAGAGTGGTGGTGGAGAGTTGTTTTTCAGACTGGAGGCCCGTGACCAGTGGAGTGCCACAAAGATCCGTGCTGGGCCCTCTACTATTTACATAAATGATTTGGTTGCGAGTGTAAGAGGTACAGTTAGTAAGTTTGCAGATGACACCAAAAGTGGAGACGTAGTGGACAGCGAAGAGGGTTACCTCAGATTACAACAGGATCTTGAGCAAATGGGCCAATGGGCTGAGAAGTGGCAGATGGAGTTTAATTCAGATAAATGTGAGGTGCTGCATTTTGGGAAAGCAAATCTTAGCAGGACTTATACATTTAATGGTAAGGTCCTAGGGAGTGTTGCTGAACAAAGAGACCTTGGAGTGCAGGTTCATACCTCCTTGAAAGTGGAGTTGCACGTAGATAAGATATTGAAGAAGGTGTTTGGTATGTTTTCCTCTATTGGTCAGAGTATTGAGTACAGGAGTTGGGAGGTCATGTTGCGGCTGTACAGGATATACCATTGTTAGGCCACTGTTGGGATATTGTGTGCAACTCTGGTCTCCTTCCTATCGGAAAGATGTTGTGAAACTTGAAAGGGTTCAGAAAAGATTTACAAGGATGTTGCCAGGGTTGGAGGATCTGAGCTACAGGGAGTGGCTTAATAGGCTGGGGCTGTTTTCCATGGAGTGTCAGAGGTTGAGGGGTGACTTTATAGAGATTTACAAAATTATGAGGGGCATGGATAGGATAAATAGACAAAGTCTTTTCCCTGGGGTCGGGGAGCCCAGAACTAGAGTGCATAGGTTTAGGGTGAGAGGGGAAACACATACAGGGTGGTATGTGCATGGAATGAGCTGCCAGAGGATGTGGTGGAGGCTGGTACAATTGCAACATTTAAGAGGCATTTGGATGGGTATATGAATAGGAAGGGTTTGGAGGGATAGGGGCCGGGTGCTGGCAGGTGGGGCTAGATTGGGTTGAGATATGTGGTCGGATGGACGGGTTGAACTGAAGGGTCTGTTTCCATGCTGTACATCTATGACTCTAAAGTGTGTTCTGCTTTAAATCCGGTAGTTTGACCAATCAAATTGCATCTGGAATGCAGCACCTCATGTTGAGCTTTAAAATAATAAAAAGTTAGGGTCGAGACTATCTTCTGAATATTTTGAGGGGATTTGGTTGGGTTCTGAACACAATCCTCTGGATAGTCTTGACTGTAGGCCCTCAATATAGTTTTTACAGTTTGATGTCACTGCTCTAATGCTTCCCGTGATTCTGGATGTTATACAATTGATTTAAACTGTTTTGACTCCTCAGCTGTTCATAATTTCCTTGAATAACTTTGATATAAAGTTTGAGCCTTATTCCAGTTGCATTTCTCCTGGTTGTCTGTATCTCGGGGAAAAACAAATCATAGAATCCCTGCAGTGTGGAAACAGGCCCTTCGGCCTAACAAGTCCACACTGACCCTGCAAAGAGTTACCACCCAGACTCACTCCCCCTGCCTGATATTTGCCCTGAGTTAATGCACCTAACCTACACATCTCTGGACACAATGGGCAATTTAGCATGGCCAATTCACCTAACCAGCCCATCTTTAGATTGTGGGAGGAAACCAGAGCACCTGGAGGAAACCCACACAGGTACGGGGAGAATATGCAAACTCCACACAGACAGTCTCCCAAGGTTGGAATCGAACCCAGGTCCCTGAGCTGTGAGGCAACACTGCTAACCACTGAGCCACCGTGCTGCCTAAAAATTGAATAATTCTTCAACACTCCTTTTAGCCATAATATTGCAGATGGGATGGCATCTGTAGAAATCTCATAGACACATCCATTATGGTCAACAAATACTGACTCTCACTTTTTGTTTTAGGGTTGGGTCCAATGCAATTAATTAAGACTTTTGTTAAAGATTTATCAAATGCTGATTTTATTACTGCCTGACGTTTTCCAATTATCTGACGTGTCTGACATGTCTGGCAAAATGCAACAACATCTTTCTGCAGTCCAGGCCAATAAAGGTAAACTTATTTTTTGGCTTGAGTTTAGCTTATTCCCAAATGACCTCCTACTGGTAACTCTCATGGTGCTACCCACAACACCTCCTTTATATCACTCACCAGTTATACAACTTGATGAGCTTCTGCCCATTTTTCACCCACTTGGAACGTGATGGTCTCCATTTCCTCATCAACACTTCATTATAAGATACTGACATTCTGGGATAGCAGAATCATCTTTTTGATACAACTGCTTTATCTTTTCATCTTTCTATTGTAATTTAGCTAATGTCCCTGAACTAGAAAACATCCAGTTTGTTCTCAAACTGTTCTTGCTTTTTCTCAACAACGTTACTGATAATTGAATTTAAACTTCCTTATCTTTTCTCTTTGATTTCTCCTTCTGTTCAACCTGTGGCTTTGTGACCTTGTTATCACACATTCAGGAATAATTCCAGGATAAACAGTTTCTGGAACCAAGAATTTCTCTATTACTCCAACCACTGCGTTTCATCAGACCCTCTAACTTAGCCTGACATGATGGAACACTATGTTTCTCACTATGGACTCCATGGTTACCATATTACCATGTATTCTGGCAATACTCCTTCCAATTACATATCTCTTTATCTCTCACTATCAAAGATTGACTTGCTCCCGTATTTCTTCAAAACTTAATTTCTTTTCCTGCTCCTCTTGGTAAACATGAGGAAACTTTACTCACACAAGTGTTGCAAAGTTGGGAAGATTACTTGTGGATTTGAAGGCAGGAAGTTAGAATTTAGTGTTTGTAAAATGCTAGGAGCGGAAGGTGGAAGCATTGTGTGGTCCCTTTAAAAGATCATGTGCTTTTTCTGTGGTTAGACATTTAAAATGGATGCCTGTGAACAACAGCTTGAATGTTTGCAGGTACACAGAGAGCACCCAAACTGAAACATTATATCAAAAGGCCATACAGCTAGCAGACATTTTTTCAATACAATAGGCTTTTGAATTTAGCTAATTAATTTGAACCAGGTACTTAGATACCAAAAATCTATTAAATTTAAGTCTAATGATTTTGACAACATGGGACCAATCCTATTGTGTGAAGTTTTGATGTGTCATCAAGGGGATAAAGCTAGGGGCCAGTTGGATAAAGACCTCAGAGGTAACTGCCCTCCAGCAGAGCCAACAGCCCTCAGTTCTCGAGAGAGAAAATCATTGGCTCTCACAGCCTCATCTATGTCTTAGAGAAAGTGCCATCAACATAAAAATGATACTAACGGCACAACTAGTTAATATTCCTGACTGAAGAATTGACAGAGAAGGCACACAATATTCCAGAAGACACAGAACCTGGCAGTAATTTCAAGAGACTAAATTCTTTTTTTATGTACGTGGGATTGGCATTTATTGGACCAGCATACCATTAGAATCTTGGTGTATTTGGGAATAGTGAGCAGTTAGTAGGAATTTATTCTGCTTGTACATAGTTAAGTTAATTTGTTCACTGTTAGAGTTAGATAAATAAATGGTGACTTGTTGATTTTAAAGTGAGTGTTAGGGATTTATTTTATTTCACCACTTGAAGTTGCTGAGTTCCACCACTCTGCACACCCCCTTTTACAGATTATGAGGCCAGGGGCTCCTCTATGGGGATTCCGGTTTAGTCCTTGGAGGGTGGGGTCAACCTCCACATTATAACACATGGAAACTCCTGGCATTTTTAACTCTCTGCTCCTCCACATGAATCCTCATTACTTCACAAAGGGAATTGTTGAACTCCAGCGCAGTAGTCCCTCCAAGACTGTGATATGTGTCTGATTTATTTTCATGCCCTTATCCACGAAGCAAAGTTACTTTGTTTGATCTTTTCAAACTCGCTGTATTTTTGACCAGGTTCTTTCCTTAGATTTTGAAATTGTTTTCTGTTGGCTTCTGGTACAAGTTTATATGCACTGAGAACATAAAACATAACAGCGCAGTTCATACACATTTGAGATGGCTGTTTTTAGAAACATAGATTTATAGAATCCCTACAGTATGGGGACAGGCCTTTGGAGCTGAAAATATGTTGCTGGAAAAGCGCAGTAGGTCAGGCAGCATCCAGGGAACAGGAGAATCAACGTTTCGGGCAGGAGCCCTTCTTCAGGAATGAGGAAAGTTTGTCCAGCAGGCTAGATCCTGAAGAAGGGCTTATGTCCGAAACGTCGATTCTCCTGATCCCTGAATGCTGCCTGACCTGCTGCGCTATTCCAGCAACACATTTTCAGCTAAGATAAAAGGTAGGGAGGAGGGACTTGGGGAAGGGGCGTTGGAAATGCGATAGGTGGAAGGAGGTCAAGGTGAGGGTGATAGGCCAGAGTGGGGATGAACTCAGATTTCTCCAGTTTCCTCATTTCCCCTCCCCCCATCTTGTCTCAGTCAAATCCCTCAAACTCAGCACCGGCTTCCTAACCTGCAATCTTCTTCCTGACCTCTCCGCACCCACCCCCACTCCAGCCTATCACCCTCACCCTGACCTCCTTCCACCTATCGCATTTCCAACGCCCCTCCCCCAAGTCCCTCCTCCCTACCTTTTATCGTAGCCTGCTGGACACACTTTCCTCATTCCTGAAGAAGGGCTCATGCCAGAAACGTCGATTCTCCTGCTCCTTAGATGCTCCCTGACCTGCTGCGCTTTTCCAGCAACACATTTTCAGCTCTGATCTCCAGCATCTGCAGTCCTCACTTTCTTCCCGGACAGGCCATTGGGCCCAACAAGTCCACACCAACCCACTGAAGAGTAACCCACCCAGACTCATTCCCTTACCGTATTCCTCTACATTCCCCCTGACTAATGTATCTAGCCTACACATCCCTGAACACTATGGGCAATTCAGCATGGCCAATTCCCCCAACCTGCACATCTTTGGACTGTGGGAGGAAACCGGAGCTCCCAGAGGAAACCCACACAGACATGGGGAGAATATGCAAACTCCACACAGACAGTCGCCCGTGGTTGGAATCGAACCCGGGTCCCTGGCGCTGTGAGGCAGCAGTGCTAACCACCCATCTTGTCATACTCCCCAGATACCTCCACTGTTTGTGATGCAAACACTTCACTTGCCCTACCTACCAATTTTGTTTGAATCAACAATACCCACATGGTCACAAGCCATTTCATTTGTTTAGCCACTTTTTAAAATGAAACAAAGAAGTCTTTTATGGCTTTCTTGTCTAACTTTGGTAACACTTGGACATATTTAAACAGATTCCTACCAGGCCTTTGGCTATGATGGTTGCTGTTCACCATTGTCCTCATCACTACTCCCCCCTTTTACCTTTGCCTCCGTCACTTGGAATCAACTTGCCTTTTTTCCAAACTCTGAAGTTCAAAATCTCCCTCGTTATCCATTTCATCGGCTTTTAATTGTTATGCAAATGCTTTCATTTCCTTTTCATAGTCAAGCTGTTTGAATTCGTTTGCTCTTTGTTCCACTGCAATTCCCTCTCTCCTTTCCTCACAGGCACAGGAAACCTCAACTTCAGCTTGTCTGCCAATTCTGAACGCTGGGCCTTATTCGCCTTCAATGAACCACCCCAAGTGACTTCATCCACACCCAGGAAATTCCCAGCCACTGAAAGTGCCATTGTTACACAAGACACACTTTATTTAAACCAACTGAATGCAAACAGAGAACTCAACCCTCACCACTCACTGTCTTTGAGTCCAGGTACAGTCTCACTAATGCCTTGCATAATTCCAGCAATATATCCCTACCTTTCTACACTATTTCTTCAGCAATAAATGCTGACATTCTATTTGTCTCTTCCTCCCTTTTTAAACCATGATGTTATATTTGACACCCTCCAATCCACAGAGTACAGAATTTTGGAAGATGAACCAACACATCCAACACTGCCAGGGCCATTTTCTTTCGTACTCTCGGATGTAGATTATCAAGCTCTGGTGATTTGTCAACTTTTAGCAACATTATTTTGCCAGTACAGTCAGTTCTGCTACAACGTGATAGTTAAATTCCTGTGCAATCCCGTGTCAGAAAAAAATTGCGTAATAGCAGCACCATTTAATCTAATGGGACTGAAATCACATGAGAACCAATATAGGCTTTAAAGGTTTGTGCTTTCAAATCAGTGTCTGCAATCCATCAATTGCTTTATAGTGAATTTGCATTAACAAAACGTGCATTAAAGCAGAATGACCTGCACCATTTTCTGACTGCTTTTGAACACAAACTTCGGTTCTGTCAAAGCAGAGCAGAAATAATCCCTGTTTAGTTGAGACAGGACCAAAGTTTGTGTTAAATTCTTTTGCCATTTCTTTGTTCCCCATTATAATTCCCCTGGCTTTTTTATTCTCTTCACTCATTGATATAAGTTTTTATAGTCAGTTTCCATGCTGTTGACTATTTTAACCTTGTACTCTGCTTTTCCCCTCTTGAATAAAGTTTTTGTTTTCTTTTGTTAAATTAAATGCTCCTAACCCTCAGGCTGCATTTTCTGGCAGTTTGCCATGTCTCCTCTTTGTATCTGACACTATCCCTAATTCCTTGTGTTGAGCCTGTTTCCTCTATTACTGCTGGACAAGATGGGAATGAATAATTGTTGTAACTCATGTACACGACTTTAGATGTGAATCATTGCTGATCCACCATTAACCCTCTGAGCAAGGTACCCTCATCCACCCTTTGCAATTCACGTCTCCCACCCTCATCATTCCATTATTTTGATTCAGAGCAGTGGAGGGAGTCCAAAAGCAGGAGACAAGGCTGATGCCCACAATCCTGGCTGTTACTGCAGTAACACTCATGTGAGGAACAAGAGCATGGCCAGAGTGAGGGTACAGCTGATCGGGGAAAGTGGAGTGAATTTGTGGCTGGAGTTGGAGAATACAGGGGATGTCCTGAATTGATACTTTGCTTCAGTCTTTACGAGTTGAGAGGGAGAATGTGAGGTCTGCCGATGCTGGAGATCAGAGTCAAAAGGTGTGGTGCTGGAAAAGCACAGCCAGTCAGGCAGCATCCGAGGAGCAGGAGAGTCAATGTTTCGAGCATAAGCTCTTCATCAGGAATGTTGATGAGGTATTCCACATCCATAGATCCCTTGAAATTGCCAACCAAGTTGTTAGGATTGTAAAGAAGGCACATGGTGTGTTCGCTTTCATTATTAGAGATTATGTTTAAGAGTCACGAGGTTATGCTGCAGCTCCATAAAGCCCTGGTTAGACCATACTTGGAATATTGTGTTCAGTTCTGATCGCCTCAGTCTGAGAAGGATATGGACGCTCTGGAGAGGGTACAGAGGAGATTTACCAGGATGCTGTCTGGACTGGAGGGCATGTCTTATGAAGAAAGGTTGAGGGAGCTAGGGCTTTACTCATTGGAACAAAGAAGGATGAGAGGTGATTTGATAGATGTGTACAAGATGGTGAGAGACATAGAGTGAATAGCCAGAGACATTTTACCAGGGTGGAAATGGCTATCATGGAGGGTCATAATTTTAAGGGGATTGGAGGAGGTTTAGGAGAGATGTGAGAGGTGGGGTCTTTACTCAGAGAGTGATGGGTGCATCACTGCCAGCAGTGGGAGTAGAGTCAGATACATTAGGGATATTTAAGCACCTCTTGGATAGGCACATGGATGATAGTAAAATGTAGGGTATGTGGGTTAGTTTGATGTTAACAGTAGGATAAAAGTTTGGAACAAAATCGAGGGCCGAAGGGCCTGTACTGTACAGTTCAATGTTCTTGGCCTGGGACAGTGAGGAGTTCACGGAGGGTGGGTCACTGCCGGGTGGGCAATGTTGTGGGTGACAGTGGGAATGTAGTCACTGGTTTTCACTGAATATCCTCTCCCCCATTCCCGAGACTGGGATCCCCAGACCCTGTGTGAACCACTTCATGACCATTCTCCCTGAGCCCACTGGGATTTAATGGGGGCTCAGGGACTCGCCCCAGGGTTGTGTGGGTCCCCGGAGCCTCCTGAACACCTCCCCGGGTAGAGGTTACTGGGAGAGGCCACCCACCCACCCGCTAACCCCCTCCGGGTGGGGTGGGGAGGGGGCTCCATTCAACTCCGACCTGAGAGGCTTCCCCATGGGAGAGGGGCTCCCGAAATGCAGACAGCCCACACCCTGTGTCCTGCCAACGGGAGAAAGGTCAGTTTTCCCTGTGTCTGTTTCGCAGCGGGTAACTCATCCTGTCTGTGTCTGATCTCCCTTGGGAATAGGGAGAGTGGATTCCCAGAATGTTGCTGATCCTTTTCTCCATCTCCCTGTGTTTTTCCCAGGTCTCTCCCAGTAAGTACAGAATTCAGCTTTCCATTCTCTCTCTCTCTCTCTCTCTCTCTCTCTGTGTCTGGAGTGAATGTGAATCTCTTGGGGAGAGTTTGAAATGGGGGATGTTTGACCAGCCGCCTGTTATACAGCCAGCCTGATCTTTTACACATTGAAGGCAGCACAGTCTGGGAGACTCTGATGGGATTTGTGTCCAGGTCTCCTGACAGCAGGATGTAGAAACCTTGAGATCAGAGACGCTCCGAGCAAATGGGAAATGGTTCCAATGGAGAATTTTACTTTTTACATGAGGATTGGGAGAAGCTCCGTTGTTCCTAATTTCAAAACTTCTTCTGTTCCTGTTCTTGTAAGGCAGTAATGGAATGTGGTTCGAGACAGAAAAAACTACAGATGCTGGAATCCAAAGTACGCAGCCAGGAGACTGGAAGAACACTGCAACCCAGGCAGCATCAGGAGGTGGAGAGGGCAATGTTTTGGGTGTAACCCTTCTTCAGGATTGTGGGTGGGTGTGGGGGGAGCTGCAGATAAAGGGGGAGGTAGGGTGGTGAAGTGGGGATGGGTGAAGACAGGTGGAGGGTATGACCTGGCTGGTCAATGGGAGGAATGAATCCAGGCAGCAGAGGGCAGTGGAAGATAGGGGAGGGGCTGGAAAGATAGTCGGAGGATGGAGAGGGAGGTTATTTGAATCTGGAGAACTCAATGCTGAGTCCTCCGGGCTGGTGTCTGTCCAGGTGGAAGATGAGGTGTTGTTCCTCCAATTTGCGCTGTGGCTCATTTTGGCAATGGAGGAGGCCAAGGATGGTCATGTTGGAAAGGGAGTGGTTGGGGGAATTGAAATGGGCGGTGAACTGGGTGGATGGTCATGTTGGAAAGGGAGCGGTTGGGGGAATTGAAATGGGCGGTGATTGGGAGGATGGTCATGTTGGAAAGGGAGCGGTTGGGGGAATTGAAATGGGCGGTGACTGGGAGGGTGGTCATGTTGGAAAGGGAGCGGTTGGGGGAATTGAAATGGGCGGTGACTGGGAGGATGGTCATGTTGGACAGGGAGTGATCTCATCTTTCCAGGAAGATTCAACCCCCAGCAGAAAGGACCTTCCAGAATGGAGAGTTGGAATGTTGAAATGGAGCTGATTTTCTAAATGGTCTGAAGTGTTAGTCTGATTATCTAAGTATTAAAATGGATTTTATTTAATTGCTGTTCTTAACAAAATTGAATTGACATTTCCAGTATTCTGAAATCAACATGACTTTTAATCACGTTTCTTTTGACATGACGCGAAAGGAATTTAAATCAGTTTGAGCTGGATAAGACTTTTAAACACAAATTGGATTTTCCACCAAGTGACCCGCCTTGCAAATTTTAAGGTAAAAGACTCTCCAACATGGTGACGCGGGCGATCAGTTGATGTGTAACATGGTGAAGGAGATGACTGAATTGTTCAAATTCCATTTCCCAGAGTGTGGACAAGTCAGAGATCATATTACAATTCTGTCTTGTTAACGTCTCAAGGATTGTACGGGTCATTCAGCTGGTGGGCCTGCCCTTTCCTCCCTCCAATAGCTGCTGGGTCACCAGTCAGTGAAGTATTCCTGATTCCCAGCAGCTGCCTGGCCCCCTCTTCACATTCATTCAGATCCTTCCGAAAGGGTGTTCCCCCCCCACCCCCACACCTCCCCCGCCCCAGGGAATGAAGACTCCCAGACATTATCAACCATCCAACTCTGAACACACATTCAATAAACACTTTGAGCTTCCTGGTTAGTTTGGGGAAGGCTTGTTGGGGAGTTGGATGGTCTTCACTCCCCCAGTTCACATTGAACTGAAGCTCAACACCTGCTGGTTCCAAGAGCCACAAGCTGCTGAGTGAATGAACTAAACCTTTCCTGTGAAATTCATTCATGAAGAATGTGGACAAATCGATCAGAAACAATGATTTATTTTTACACACCACAATTATCAGTATTTGCAGCTAAAAATCTGTTCCTACTTATCATCAATATTTATAACCATAAATACGTCATTGTGATAAGAAAATAAAGGGACAATATAGAAGAGATCAAGTTTGCTCAGACTGGTTAAAGTACAAAATAGATCAGTTCAGCTTCATATTGGTTAGAATAAAAACTGAACAGCAAGAGGGAAATGGTGAGATTCTTTGTCCACACAAAAAAGACAGTTGCAAAGTTGATACAGATATTATCACTAACAATTGTTGACAAAAAGTGCAGAATTGATCCACTTCCTGCATTACAGAAACTCGCTCAGAGGGAGTTCAGGACATTGCTTCATTTCAGGTCAATCACTGACCCACTGAAGACAGTGAGGATGAGAAAGTGTGAGGGAGGAACCATCTGTGAAGATCCCTCTGACGGTGACACTGCTCACATTTCTGAGACGGGATGGAAACACGACTTGAGAAGGTCTCTCTTGAAGAATCAGGATCCAAACCTGGGGATCTGGGATCCATTGCTCAATCTGTGGAAACAGAATTACAGGAAAATATCGATCTCAGGCCTGAACGAACTGGGTGTGAGCAATGAGCTGTAATTCTGTGTGTCCATGTTCACACTGGAACAGGAGAATCCTGTTATCCCGCAATGAGGCTCCAGGAATGTCCTGCAGTGGGGCCCAGGAAACCCACAAGGTCAGGAATGGACAGACACAAGGCAATCACTTCAGGGTGGGGAGGGGAGAGAATTAGTCTGACAGGGTTTAACAGTGACTGGGAGGGTGGGACAGGGTCAGCAGGGGAGGGGAATTAGTCTGACAGGGTTTAACAGTGACTGGGAGGGTCTGACAGGGTCAGGAGGGGAGGGGAATTAGTCTGACAGGGTTTAACAGTGACTGGGAGGGTGGGACATGGTCAGGAGGGGAGTGGAAATAGTCTGACAGGGTTTAACAGTGACTGGGAGGGTGGGACAGGGTCAGGAGGGGAGGGGGATTAGTCTGACAGGGTTTAACAATGTCTGAGAGGGTGGGACAGGGTCAGGAGGGGAGGGGGATTAGTCTGACAGGGTTTAACAGTGACTGGGAGGGTGGGACATGGTCAGGAGGGGAGTGGAAATAGTCTGACAGGGTTTAACAGTGACTGGGAGGGTGGGACATGGTCAGCAGGAGAGGGGAATTAGTCTGACAGGGTTTAACTGTGTCTGGGAGGGTGGGACAGGGTCAGGAGGGGAAGGGAATTAGACTGACAGGATACTAATGAGAGAGGGTCATGTCGTTTTGTGGTTAGTTGGTGTTCATGTATCCTGGTGACTAGTTTTCTGCCTGTTTGTCCGATGTTGTGTTTGTTACAGTTCTTGCACGGTATTTTGTAAATGACATTCGTTTTGCTAGTTGTCTGTACAGGGTTTTCAAGTTCAATAGCTGCTGTTTTAGTGTGTTGGTGGGTTTGTTGACTACCATGATGTCAAGGGGTCTGAGTAATCTGGCAGTCATTTCCCAGATGTCTTTGATGTCGGGGTGAGTGGCTACGATTTCTGGATGTGTTTTGTCTGCTTGTTTGGGTTTGTTGCTGAGAAATCAGCGGACTGTGTTCATTGGATACCCATTCCTTTTGAATACACGCTTATGGGATACAGGTAAAGCAGTGTTACTTCTGCAATCATAATTTCTTATGCAAGGTAAATGAACTCACACCAGTGTATAATTGTTTCAGCCAAGAGCTGAGTTAACAAGAATGAAAACTGTGAAGTAAATATATAATTGTTTTTGTATTGGCTAAAATGTGCATACAAGAATGAAATGTGCCTGCAAACAATGGTAGATGTTACAGACAAATAGAGAAGGTGCTGTGTGGGGAGCAGGTGTAGGTTAAGCTAGATATGCCTGTCCAAAAGGTTACAAGCATCTGTTTGCCGTTTCTGCAAAAACAAAAAAAGGACCACAATCAGGCGGTCATAACGCTCAGTGTGAATAAAGAATGGAAGGAAATATTGCTTTAGCAAGCAAGGAAGCAGATGGCAGTGGACGAGGATATATAACAATAGACCGCAGAGGGATGTGGTGAAACAGCCAAGCAGGACATACATTTTGTCATGCACAAGGCCGGATGAGGCCAGAGATAAACAGCCGGGTTTAGAGTAGTGGGAGATGTAAACAGGGAAGGAGCAATGGGAGGAGGGAAAGAGAAATGAATTGTATTTAAGATATGTACTTGCTAAACTCTGTGTGTCTATTTTAGACACCACGCTTGCAAGCGTATAATAAACGATACTGCTGCTTCAGATCTTGTCTCGGACTGAAATTATTGATGTGAGTGAGCTTCGTTTCTCACAACGGTCCGGGTGATTTTCCTCTGCTCTGTGTAGTTCTTCTGGGCTGCAGTGTTGGCTCATTGAAATAATGTTCTAATGCAGCTTCGTTTGTGGGTGTTGGGATGATTGCTTCTGTTGTTCAATATTTGGTCCACAAACCCACCAATACACTAAAACAGCAGCTAATAAACTTGAGAAACCCGATACAGACAACAAGCAAAACTAATGTCATTTACAAAATACCATACAAGGACTGTAACAAACACTACATTGGACAAACAAGCCGAAAACTAGCCACCAGGATACATGACCACCAACTAGCCACAAAAAGAATGACGTTCTCTCACTAGTGTCCTGACATATGACTGATAAAACTCTGGAAATGAACCATCCAGCTCAGCGAGCAAATCTACATTCAAAACCTCAACCTGAGCCGCAAATCTTCTCAAAACATGCTAATCTCTCTCATTCACTCGATATTCAGTCAGTGAGGATGTGAGTGTGTGCGGCGGGTTTACTGATTGATATTAGACCTGGCCTGGGTCAATCAATCAAAGGAAGATCAGACAGGGAACAAGATGTGTCTTTAAGTGCGTATGTGTGTGTGGGGATTCAATCAGTTCCATTCCCCACAGTGCCCTGTACTCCCAGTACTGGAGATCCCCCCATACTCACTCTGTCCCCTCAGTTCTACGTTCCCCTCTCTCTGATTCTTACCTCTCCACGGCCTTTTCCAGATGATTATTCCAAATATTGCAGCCATTGCAGAGACTAATCCAATCAAAAAACATGATGGATACGTTCCACACTGTTTTGTCGGATTTCTGAAACATAATGTAATTAATCAGTATTGCCTCTGTTCCCATTTCCAGTCCCAGTTTTGTATTAATTGGGACAATTGTAACAGATCCCACCCATTGGGAACTGATGGGATTAGTTGACACATTGTATTGACCTCGCCCAAATTCACTCTCCAAATGCCTGTTCCTTCATCAATTACGCACACACACACATTCCAGTCCCTTACCCCACTGATAGAGTTGGGCTTCTGCCAGACTGCTGTGTTCAATGTGACAGGAGTATTGATCCTCATCCCCACATTGACCTCAATCTCTTTCTGGATCTGATGGGTCCCATCATGGTTCGGTCGAACCCCCTAGGATTGGGTCTCAGACATGACCTCTCCATTCCTTAGCCAGGTCACCTCGATGTCTACAGGATAAAACCCAGTGACCAGCCAGGAGAGAGAGTGAGCGGCTTGTCCTGACCATTAGGCTCCCTCCTGGGGATGAACACTTCAGGCTGAACTGTGATGGGAAAGGGTGAAATCACAAACAACAGACAGACACTGAATGGAATGGGAGAACGGTTTTATAGATCAGTGAGGTTAGATCAGAACATGGGATCAAAACTGAAACACATACCTTTTCTTCTGAAATATTCCTTTCCAACTTCCAGATATCTCTTTAAATATTCAACACATTCTTCTTCCAGGTGTCTTTTCCAGTAATTGTTCCAGGAATCATCAGAATCCCATTTCTCTTTAGTCATCGCTGCAGTGGGATTGGATGCGATCCATCTCATTCTGTCTGGCTCTAAACTAATAAAGTCCTTTCCATCAAATCCAAATCTCATCGATCTCTTAATGCTGCCATCATCACTGACCTCAACAGTAGTTATCTGTTGAAAAATGTGAATTCCTGTTGGTGATCAAACAATCATAGATAATTAATCATTAATTTTACCAGAGAAACAATCTGATCAAAGGTGAATGGGGATCCTGTATCAGGCACAGGGGGAGGGGGGTTACACACGGTGCTAATCCCCAGGGCCTGTGCTGTCAGAGGGGCCCAGACTCAGGCAGTACTGCCCCTTTCTCTCGTGGCTGCCTCGCACCTCAACCTGGAGCAGGTAAGGACGGGTTCTCCGATCCAGGTCAGAATTCTGGCGCTCACATTCCCACTGTCTGGGAATGACAGGCCCGTTCCATGTGGTCATGTGTTTCGTTCACAGGCTGCATTCTGGGGGATATAGTCTGTGACTGTCCGTGACCTTTCCAAAGTTTCCACATCCTTCCTATAATGCGGTGACCAGAACTGTACACAATCCTCCAACTGCAGCCACACCAGAGTTTTGTACAGCTGCAGCATGACTTCACGGTTCCAAAACTCAATCCCACTACTAATAAAAGCTAGCACACCATATGCCTTCTTAACAACCTTATCCAACCTGGGTGGCAACTTTCAGGGGTCTATGCATATGGATACCGAGATCTGGCTGCTTGTCTTTATTACCAAGAATCCTTCCATTTGCCCAGTACTCTACATTCCTGCTGCTCCTTCCAAAGTGAATCACCTCACACATTTCCACATTAAACTCCATTTGCCACTTCTCAGCCCAGCCCTGCATCTTATCTATGTCCCTCTGTAACCTGCAACATCCTTCTGCACTATCCACAACTCTACCGATGATCGTAATCCACATATTTACTAACCCTCATCCAGGTCATTTATTAAAATGACAAACAGTAGTGGACCCAAAACAGATCCTTGCTGTTTACCACTAGTAACTGAACTCTAGGATGAATGTTTCCCATCAACCACCACCCTCTGTCTTCTTTAGCTGGCCAATCTGTTCCAAATTGCTAAATCACCCTCAATTCTATGCCACCAGATTTGTGCAATAACATACTGAGGAATAGGGAGAGAGAACAGTTAAATGCGTGGCTACAGGGATGGTGCAGGAGGGAGGGATTCCGGTATTTGGATAACTGGGGTTCTTTCTGGGGAAGGTGGGATCTCTATAAACAGGATGGTCTACACCTGAATCTGAGGGGCACCAGTATCCTGGGGGGAGGTTTGCTAGTGCTCTTGGGGGGGGTTTAAACTAACTCTGCAGGGGCATGGGAACCTAGACTGTAGCTTTAGGGTGCAGGACCTGGAGTGTAGGGAGGTTAGGAACATGGCATCAATCTCAAAGGAGGGTGCCTGTAAACAGGAAAGTGGCTTGAAGTGTGTATACTTCAATGCAAGAAGTATACGAAATAAGGTAGGTGAACTTGCAGCGTGGGTTAGTACCTGGGACTTCGATGTTGTGGCTATTACGGAGACATGGGTAGAACAGGGACAGGATTGGCTGTTGCAAGCCCCAGAGTTTAAATGTTTTAGTAGGGTCAGAGGTGGGGGTAAAAGAGGGGGAGGTGTGACATTGCTTGTCAAAGATCATATTACAGCGGTGGAAAGGACGATGGATGAAGACTCGCCATCTGAGGTAGTTTGGGCTGAGGTTAGGAATAGGAAAGGTGAGCTGAAAATGTGTTGCTGGAAAAGCTTATGCCCGAAGCGTCGATTCTCCTGTTCCCTGGATGCTGCCTGACCTGCTTCGCTCCACCCCAGTCTGACCTATCACCCTCACCTTGACCTCTTTCCACCTATCACATTTCCGACGCCCCTCCCCCAAGTCCCTCCTCCCTACCTTTTATCTTAGCCTGCTGGACAAACTTTCCTCATTCCTGAAGAAGGGCTTATGCCCGAAACGTCGATTCTCCTGTTCCCTGGATGCTGCCTGACCTGCTGCGCTTTTCCAGCAACACATTTTCAGCTCTGATCTCCAGCATCTGCAGACCTCACTTTCTTCCCAATAGGAAAGGTGAGGTCACCCTGTTAGGAGTTTTTTACAGGCCTCCTAATAGTCCTAGAAATGTAGAAGAAAGGATTGCGAGGATGATTCAGGAGAAGAGTGAAAGTAAGAGGGTGGTTGTTATGGGGCCTTTAACTTTCCTGATATTGATTGGGAAAGCTATAGCTCTAGTTCGTTAGATGGGTCGGTGTTTGTCCAATGTGTGCAGGAGGGATTCCTGACACAATATGTAGATAGGCCAACAAGAGGTGAGGCCATACTGGATTTGGTTCTGGGTAACGAACCAGGCCAGATGTTAGAATTAGAGGTAGGTGAGCACTTTGGGGACAGTGACCACAATTCGGTGACTTTTACTCTAGTGATGGAGAGGGATAAGTGTGCACTGCAGGGCAAGAGTTATAACTGGGGGCAGGGAAATTATGATGCAGTGAGGCATGACTTAGGATGTGTGGCTTGGAAAAGTAGGCTTCAAGGCAAGGGCGTAATTGATATGTGGAGCTTGTTCAAGGAGCAACTACTGAGTGTCCTTGATAAGTATGTACCTGTCAGGCAGGGAGGAAAGGGTCGTGTGAGGGAGCCGTGGTTTAATAAGGAATTGGAATCCCTTGTTAAATGGAAGAGGGCGGCCTATGTAAAGATGAGGCGTGAAGGTTCAATTGGGGCGATTGAGAGTTATAAGGTAGCCAGGAAGGACCTGAAGAGAGAGAGCTAAGAGCAGCAAGGAGGGTACATGAAAGATCCTTAGTTGGTAGGATTAGGGAAAACCCTAAGGCTTTCTATAGGTATGTCAGGAATAAAAGAATGACTAGGGTAGGAATAGGTCCAGTCAAGGATAGTAGTGGGATAGTAGTGCATGTGGAGGCTCAAGAGATTGGGGAGACACTGAATGAATACTTTTCGTCAGTATTCACTCAGGAACAGGACATTGTTGCCGATGTGAATACTGAGTCACAATTAAGTAGAATGAATGGCTTTGAGGTATGTAGGGAAGAGGTGTTGGAAATTCTGGAAAGGGTGAAAATAGATAAGTCCCCTGGGCCTGATGGCATTTATCCTTGGATTCTCTGGGAAGCAAGGGAGGAGATTGCAGAGCCATTGGCCTTGATTTTTATGTCATCGTTGTCTACAGGAGTAGTGCCAGAAGACTGGAGGCTAGCAAATGTGGTTCCCTTGTTCAAGAAGGGGAGTAGGGATAACCCTAGTAACTATAGGCCGGAAGTCTCACTTCTGTTGTGGGCAAAGTCTTAAAGAGAATTGTAAGGGATAGGATTTATGAACATCTGGATAGGAATAATGTGATCAAGGATAGTCAGCATGGTTTTCTGAAGGGCAGGTCATGCCTCACAAACCTTATTGAATTCTTTGAGAAGGTGACTAAGGAGGTGGACGAGGGGAAAGCAGTAGATATGGTGTATATGGATTTTAGTAAGGCGTTTGATAAGGTTCCCCATGGTAGGCTACTTCAAAAAATACGGAGGTATGGCATTGAGGGTGAGTTGGAGGTTTGGATTAGGAATTGGCTGGCTGCAAGAAGACAGAGGGTAGTAGTTGATGGTAAAGGTTCATCTTGGAGTGCTGTTACTAGCGGTGTTCCGCAAGGATCTGTTTTGGGACCATTGCTGTTTGTCATTTTTATAAATGACCTGGAGGAGGGGCTAGAAGGTTGGGTGAGCAAGTTTGTGGATGATACGAAAGTCGGAGGAGTTGTTGACAGTGAGGAAGGATGTGGCAGGTTACAGCTGGATATAGATAAGCTGCAGAACTGGGCAGAAAGGTGGCAAATGGAGTTCAATGTAGCTAAGTGTGAGGTGATTCACTTTGGTAAGAGTAACAAAAAGATGGGGTACTGGGCTAATGGTCTGATACTTGGTCGTGTGGATGAGCAGAGGGATCTTGGTGTCCATGTACACAGATCTTTGAAAGTTGCCACCCAGGTAAATAGTGCGGTGAAGAAGGCATATGGCGTACTGGCTTTTATTGGTAGAGGAATTGAGTTCCGGAGTCCTGAGATCATGTTGCAGTTATATAAGACTCTGGTGCGGCCGCATCTGGAGTATTGTGTGCAGTTTTGGTCGCCATACTATAGGAAGGATGTGAAGGCACTGGAACGGGTGCAGAGGAGGTTTACCAGGATGTTGCCTGGTATGGTAGGGAGATCGTATGAGGAAAGACTGAGGCACTTGGGGCTGTTTTCATTGGAGAAAAGAAGGTTTAGGGGTGACTTGATAGAGGTGTACAAGATGATTAAGGGTTTAGATAGGATTGACCATGAGAACCTTTTCCACGTATGGAGTCAGCTATTACGAGGGGGCATAGTTTTAAATTAAGGGGTGGTAGGTATAGGGCAGATGTTAGGGGTAGGTTCTTTACTCAGTGAGTCGTGAGTTCATGGAATGCCCTGCCAGTGGCAGTGGTGGACTCTCCCTCTTTATGGGCATTTAAGCGGGCATTGGATAGGCATATGGAGGATAGTGGGCTAGTGTAGATTAGGTGGGCTTGGATCGGTGCAACATCGAGGGCCAAAGGGCCTGTACTGCGCTATATTCTTCTATGTTCTATGTTCTATCAAGATTGGATAATCCATTTACAGAACAAGTCTCAATGGTCTTTACCCTGTCAAGGTGTTGTGTGCCAGTTTGATTTCAATTGTGCTATGGGCGACACTGGTGAACTTTGTCCCCCTTCAAGTAGATCACGCTGCAAAAGAGGAAATGTTATCGTCCACTAATAATTTGTTTCCCTAAAGTCACAATAGAATATTTGGTAGGGATGAAGTGGTTTGTTATGCCCTAACTTCAGTAAAAGACTCCTTAACCTGTTTTTCCCCCTTCTGAATCCCAATGGAGGAGTATGGGACACTTCTAAAGTGTTTACTGGACATAATATTTCTTTTGAATATTATTTATCTCCACCTGCCAGTTGCTTATGGACTTCCTTCAATAAATCCGGAGAAGCCGATCCAAATTGCTACAATGGTAAGGGATGGGGGTGCACTTACATAAATGTGACTAAGGCTATCCCCTGTGCAATGATCAAATGTACCAGACACTTCTGTTCCCCTGAAGGACCTCGCATCTCATGCATATCCCTTGAGGAGGAGTGTGTCTCTGTTATCACTGGTATTCAGGCCCTTTGTGGAATGGGTAATAGCATCCACCTTTATTATGAGACCCCTAGTGGCAGTCCCATCTTCCCAATTGTGGGATGGAAGGAACCATTCTGGGACATTAACCGCATCTCTTACTGAAAGACCCACCTTTTTCTATTGAACAGCGTTCACCCCAAGCGCTCAGGACAGCCGTACTTTGTAGCTGTGGACTACCCATATGTTCCAGGAAGTGACAAAACCAGGCCTGCTTCTTACTGGGAAGCTCCTTCCATTATCGATACTAAACCCACTTATTGTTTTCTCAGTCACATTAAGGCAACTAGCTTCCTTGGCCTTAATGAAATCGGTCCTCCCCATGCTGGAGCTGTAGGGACACGTGTTCCGACTACAGTTCCCTGTCCGATTACTTGGGAATGGGATCGGGATTTCCCTGTTAAATGTTCAGTCTCACCTGAGTTGTGCGCACATTGGAGGAATGCTCAGACTTTGAGCTCCAACTGAGACTGACTGTCTAGGGTGTGCATTCCTTAGTACCTTTACCTTAGGAGGGTCTGCAGGCATCATCAGCCATCAAAATCGAAATGATCTCATTTGCGGTCTCACCCTCTTGGGTAACGAGACAGCCGCTGCCCTGGCAGGAATTAGGCACATGCTTTCAGAATTGCGCCTATTTTCCCAACAAAACCGGTACCGCCCTTGATTACACACTGGCAAAGGAAGGTGGAGTTTCTGCCGTAGTCAAAGGCAAATGCATTATGGGGGTCACTGACCTCATCGAAAATATTACCAACCATGTAGATAACATCCACACTTTGTCAGCCAAATGACTGAAGGTGCGGGATGGAGAGATTGGGGTTTCGGCTCATGGTACAACTGGCTGATCAATATGGCTATGTGTGTTGTTATTGTTTTAGTTGGTCTTTTTGTTGGTATTGCTATTGTCAATTGTATTATTGCTAAAATGCTTCTGCTCCATTCATGGGGAACATGAGGAGGTGCTATTGCCTGCCCCTATTTCCTCCCTGGAGGATGAGGAAGTAGGGCAGTCATAGAGTCATAGAGATGTACAGCATTGGAACAGACCCTTTGGTCCAACCCGTCCATGCCAACCAGATAGCCCAACCCAATATAGTCCCACCTGCCAGCACCCGGCCCATATCCCTCCAAACCCTTCCTATTCATATACCCATCCAAATCCTCTTCAATGTTGCAATTGTACCAGCCTCCACCACATCCTCTGGCAGTTCATTCCAGACACATACCACCCTCTGTGTGAAAACATTGCCCCTTAGGTCTCTTTTATATCTTTCCCCTCTCACCCTAAACCTATACCCTCTAGTTCTGGACTCCCAGACCCCAGGGAAAAGACTTTATCTATTTATCCTATCCATGCCCCTCATAATTTTGTAAACCTCTATAAGGTCACCCTTCAGCCTCCAACTCCAGGGAAAACAGCCCCAGCCTGTTCAACCCCTCCCTATAACTCAAATCCTTGTAAATCTTTTCTGAACCCTTTCAAGTTTCACAACATCTTTCCGATAGGAAGGAGACCAGAATTGCATGCAATATTCCAAAAGTGACCTAACCAATGTCCTGTACAGCCACAACATGACCTCCCAACTCCTGTACTCAATACTCTGACCAATAAAGGAAAGCATACCAAACACCTTCTTCACTATCTACCTGTGACTCCACTTTCAAGGAGCTATGAACCTGCACTCCAAGGTCTCTTTGTTCAACAAAACTCCCTAGGACCTTACCATTAAGTGTATAAGTCCTGCTAAGATTTACTTTCTCAAAATGCAACACTTCGCATTTATCTGAATGAAACTCCATCTGCCACTTCTCAGCCCAGTAGCCCATCTGGTCCAGATCCTGTTGTAATCTGAGGTAACCCTCTTTGCTGTCCACTACATCTCCAATTTTGGTGTCATCTGCAAACTTACTAACTGTACCTCTTATGCTTGCATCCAAATCATTTATGGAGAAAGTGAGTACTGCAGATGCTGGGGATCAGAGCTGAAAATGTGTTGCTGGAAAAGCGCAGCAGGTCAGGCAGCATCCATGGAACAGGAGAATTGACGTTTCGGGCATATGCCCGAAACGTCGATTCTCCTGTTCCCTGGATGCTGCCTGACCTGCTGCGCTTTTCCAGCAACACATTTTCAGCTCCAAATCATTTATGTAAATGACAAAAAGTAGAGGACCCAGCACCGATCCTTGTGGCACTCCACTGGTCACAGGCCTCCAGTCTGAAAAATAACCCTCCACCAACACCCTCTGTCTTCTACCTTTGAGCCAGTTCTGTATCCAAATGGCTAGTTCTCCCTGTATTCCATGAGATCTAACCTTGCTAATCAGTCTCCCATGGGGAACCTTGTCGAAGGCCTTTCTGAAGTCCATATAGATCACATCTACTGCTCTGCCCTCATCAATCTTCTTTGTTACGACTTCAAAACAGTCAATCAGGTGTGTGAGACATGATTTCCCACGCACAAAGCCATGTTGACTATGCTTAGCAGTCCTTGCCTTTCCAAATACATGTACATCCTGTCCCTCAGTATTCCCTCCAACAACTTGCCCACCACTGAGGTCAGGCTCACCGGTCTATAGTTCTCTGGCTTGTCTTTACCACCCTTCTTAAACAGTGGCACCACGTTTGCCAGCCTCCAGTCTTCCGGCACCTCACCCGTGACTATCGATGATACAAATATCTCAGCAAGAGGCCCAACAATCACTTCTCTAGCTTCCCACAGAGTTCTCGGGTACACCTGATCAGGTCCTGCTTCCATTCAATTGGACTAATCTAACCCATGTCCTCACATCCTATGATGTGGTCATGAAATGACCAAAGTGGGGAGATGAGGATCTAAAATCTGGATTTAGGCTGTTATCAAGAGTAACCATTTTATGCGTGCTTTTATTAACCACAAATGGCTTCTTATGCAAAGTAACATAACAAAATGGCTTCAGGCTGTAAATTAACACTATGTTTGAAATGGCTTCTCACCCGGCTATAGGCTACATTCCTGCCTTGCTGAGCTAACCAGTCAAAGATAAAGCAGAACAATGGATCCCTAACTGTATGGAATTAACTAAGCGAGATAGGACATTACTAACCATCTACGCTAACCTTGAAATGTAGGTGGGAAGAGAATGGGTGGTAAATAACTTTGTTTCCCATGAAATATCATTGGGTTAGCCTGCTGTCCATTATGTCATTTTATTACTGGATTTATTCATTGGATTCATTCTGCGATTAAGGCTGTACTATTTCTTAAGAACATGTAAAACTTGCCTTTGTTCCAAGTGAAATTGCGCAGGTTCTCCAAGGAACACAGAAGTCTTTAACCTCTGTATTGCTGGACAAACCTGTGCCTGGCGTCATAATAAACTGTGAAATCTTGCTGAAGCAGACTGTATTCCTGTAGATTATTTAACTGATTGCGGAACCAAGAGACCCCTCCTGGGGAGGGGGTTGAGATCCTCAGGCCAATGTGGTCAAGCTTGTGGATCTTGAGTTGGAGGTAGAACCAGTCAGTGTGGCATTCCTTAACAGCTTCCAATCTCATAGTTTGGGAACGCCACACTGGCCTGTTTTACCCCCTCCCCAAGATATACAAGCCTGACTTCACCGGCCGACCCGTTATCTCAGCCTGCTCCTGTCCCTCGGATGCTGCCTGACATGCTGTGTTTTTCCAACTGTATTCTTTGCTCCTGAGACAGTTAGCTCACCAACCTATCCCACTCCTCTAGGACTTTCTCATTATTTAATGTAGTTTGAGCCATATCAAGCTGCATGACATTTGGATTTGGTTCCTCACTCTGCGGGGCAGTAACTAATCTCTGTTTCTCCAGTTCCCAATCTCTATTTTAGTAAGGTTTCAATATATTCATGTGACATACCTGATACAGTTTTTTTTCTATACAGATGGTTTACTTGACTCCACTTTGTCTCAGTTTGATAGTGACCACTAAACCTGGCTTTGAAGGGATTCCTATCACTGGTAACAATAGTAATAAGTCATCCCCACAGGAACATGTCTGAATAGTAGAGTTTTTTTCTATCTGCTGTTTTGGAAAATGTAGCGGGTGGTGGATTCTCAGGGGAATGTAGCACAAACAGTCAAGACTGGCTCTAATGCCACGAGGGGTTCATCTGGTTCCAAGAGATCAATTGTATTAGGGAACTCCCTAGTCCGAGGTACAGACAGATGTTTCTGTGGCCAGCAGTGAAAATCCCAATAGTGTGTTGCTTCCCTGGAGCCAGGATCAAGGATGTCTCAGAGAGGGTGCAGAATGTTCTCAAGAGGGAGTGGGACCAGCAGGAGGTCATTGTACACATTGGAACCAATGGCATATGAAGGGAAAAGGCTATAATTTTGAAGGTAGATTACAGAGAGTTAGGCAGGAATTTGAAAAGGAGGTCCTCAAGATAGTAAAATCTGGATTATTCCCAGTGCTACGAGCTAGTGAGGGCAGGAATAGGAGGATAGAGCAGATGAATGCATGGCTGAGGAGCTGGTGTATGGGAGAAGGATTTGAATTTTTGGATCATTGGAATCTCTTTTGGGGTAGAAGTAACCTGTACAAGGAGGACAGATTGCCCTAATTAGAAGGGGACTGATATACTGGCAGGGAAATTTGCTGGAGCTGCTCGGGAGGATTTAAAATAGTAAGGTGGGGGAGCGGGGTGGGACCCAGGGAGATAGTGAGGAAAGAGATCGATCTGAGACTGGTACAGTTGAGAACAGAAGTGAGTCAAACAGTCAGGGCAGACAGGGACAAAGCAGAGAACAAGGTAGGACTGATAAATTAAACTGCATTTATTTCAATGCAAGGGCCTAACAGGGAAGGCAGATGAACTCAGGGTATGTATAAGAACATGGGACTGGGATATCATAGTAGTTACAGAAACATGGCTCAGGGATGGACAGGACTGGCAGCTTAATGTTCCAGGATACAAATGCTACAGGAAGGATAGGAAGGGAGGCAAGGGAGGAAGGGGGAGTAGATAAGGGATAACATCACAGCTGTACTGAGGGAGGATATTCCCAGAAATATCCAGCGACATTATTTGGGTTGAACTGAGAAATAAGGAAGAGATGATCACTTTATTGGGATTATATTATAGACCCCCTATAGTCAAAGGAAAATTGAGAAACAAATTTGTAAGGAGATCTCAGTTATCTGTAAGATTGGTTACGATAGGGGATTTTCACTTTCCAAACATAAACTGGGACTGCCATAGTGTTCAGGGTTTAGATGAAGAGGAATTTAAGTGTGTACAAGAAAACTTTCTGATTCGGTATGTGGATCAGAGAAGGTGCAAAACTTGACCTACTCTTGGGAAATAAGGCAGGGCAGGTGACTGAGGTGTTAGTGGGGGAGCACTTTGGGGGCAAAAACCATAATTGTATTAGTTTTAAAATAGGGATGGAAAAAGATTGACCAGATCTAAAAGTTGAAGTTCTAAATTGAAGGAAGGCTAGTTTTGATGATATTAGGCAAGAACTTTCAAAAGTTGATTGGGGGCAGATGTTTGCAAGGAAAGGGATGGCTGGAAAATGGGAAGCTTTCAGAAATGACATAATGAGAGTCCAGAGACAGTATATTCCTGTTAGGGTGAAAAGAAAGGCTGGCAGATATAGGGAATTCTGGATGACTAAAGAAATTGAGATTTGGCAAAGAAAAAGAAGGAAGCACATGTCAGGTATAGACAGGATAGATCGAGTGAATCTTTAGAAGAGTATAAAGGAAGTAGGAATATACTTAAGAGGGAAAAGGGGACATGAGACAGCTTTTGCAAATAGAGTTAAGAAGAAGACAAAGGGTTTTTCCAAGTACATTAAGGGCAAAAGGGTAACTAGGGAGAGAATAGGACACCTCAAAGAGTAGCAAGGCAGAGTTTGTGTGGAGCCACATGAGTTGGGGGAGATACTAAATGAGTATTTTGTGTCAGTGTTTACTGTGGAAAAGGACATGGAAGATATAGAATGTAGGAAAATAAATAGTGACATCTTGAAAAATGTCCATATTACAGAGGAGTAAGTGCTGAATGTATTGAAATGCATAAAAGTGGATAAATCCCCAGGATCTGATCAGGTGTACTGTAGAACTCTGTGGGAAGCTAGGAAAGTGTTTGCTGGGCCCCTTGCTGAGATATTTGTATCACTGATAGCTGCAGGTGATGTGCCAGAAGACTGGAGGTTGGCGAATGTAGTGCCACTGTTTAAGAAAGGTGGTAAGGATAAGCCAGGGAACTATAGAGCAGTTGGTGGTGGTCAGGTTGTTGGAAGGAATCCTGAGGGACAGGATGTACACGTATTTGGAAAGGCAAGGACTGATTAGGGATAGTCAACACGGCTTTGTGTGTGGGAAATCATATCTCACAAACTTGATTGAGCTTTTTGAAGCTGTACCAAAGAGGATCGATGAGGGCAGAGCGGTAGATGTGATCTATAGGAACTTCAGTAAGTCTTTTGACACGTTCCCCATGGGTGACTCGTTAGCAAGGTTAGATCTCATGGAATACAGGGAGAACTAGCCATTTGGATACAGAACTGGCTCAAAGATAGAAGACAGAGGGTGATGATCGTGGGTGTTTTTCAGATTGGAGGACTGTGACCAGTGAAGTGCCACAAGGATCGGTGCTGGGCCCACTACTTTTCATCATTTATATAAATGATTTGGATGTGAGCATAAGAGCTATGGTTAGTAAGTTTGCAGATGACACCAAAATTGGAGGTGCAGTGGACAGTGAAGAAGGTTATCTCGGATTACAATGGGATCTTGATCAGATGGGCCAATGGGCTAAAAACTGGCAGATGGAGTAATGTACCAGCCTCCACTACTTCCTCTGGTAGCTCATTCCATGCACACACCACCCTCTGCATGAAAGAGATGCCCCTTTGGTCTGAGGGGTGTAATTGTGGCCGTGACATTGATAAGGAGCAGAGACTATTGGCGGGGTGTCTGTGATAGACTATAGCGAGGCTGGAACCACCCTCCAAACGTGTCTATCCTGTATCCCACCGATTGCCACCAGAGGGGGGTGTTGTCCCCGTAAGCGGAGGGGGCCCCAATCAGATTCAGGAAGGTCGGAGGGATGTGAAAGGTCATGACAGCAGCAGAACAACATTGATGCAACCACCATTCAGCAGCGTCTGAGTCATTAAAAGGTACGGCCCTCCAGGGAATCCCACCTTTAGAATGGAAAGGAACGTGTGCACAAACCCAGCAGCCAGAGTGGCTGACCTACCGTGTGTAAAGATATGTATATAATTAAACCTGTTGGACTATAACCTGGTGTTGTGTGATTTTTAACTTTATATAAAGAAAGGCATTAAAATGCAATTCTTTCTTAGTTGAGGCCACCAGGTTATACTGAGGACCCCAGTCAGATAAGATCGACATCAGAAAATCAAGCAAAACCAATGTAATAACTGCAAAATCAATCAGTTGGGGACATCTGCGGCTGTGGGTTTTCCAGGTAATGCAGCAGGAATCAGTAGATGTTCTCCTTGGGGTGGCCCTCCCTTGCACTGCGACCCCTGTGTCCATACGGCCTCCCCTTGACCTTGACTTCTGAATGGGTGACCAGCAGGACTAGGAACGGGCCTTTCCACCCAGGCTCCAATTTGCCCCGGGCCTAATTCCCAGGCCTGGTGTACCTGTGAATGTAAACTTTGAAGAGTTTTGGTTAACTGATGCAAATATTTCCCACTTGTCCAACACTGTCGTGGCAGCTGTATCAGTCATTGGGATAGTTTGATTCATCTCCTAAATACATCCACTGTTATTAGACAATATTCAGAACAATGTGCACGAGGCGATTCTATAAAAGCAAGTTGTGGACAAGTAAAAAGGCCCACCAGACAAGGAAGGGGTTAACAACCGCAGGGCATCCCTCTTACAGCGTGCGTCTCGTTTGTTTACAAATTAAACAACGCGTCAGCTCTTTTCCTGGCTGCTTTCTGGAAATCTGGGTGCCACCGTGTTTGTAACAGAGTATTAACCATTCCCTCCTTGCCCAAGTGTGTACAAATATGCACATAATCAACTACAATAGGCAGCAGCAACACAAACTTGTCCAGCAGGAGTCACCCACATTTTGGTTTGAGTATTGAGGGAGTACTCTATTTGAGTCCACAGTTTGTGATGTTCAGCAGAGGGCTTCCCCTGTGATTTCTGTACCTTACCCAGGTCTGGCATACCTGTCCCCATATTGTCTCTATCTGGGTGTTGCTGGGGACCCAATGGGACCAGAGGTTTGGGGTGTAAGGCTGCATGCTGGGCAGCAGCATCTATCTGCTGATTGCTTTGGAAACTGTATCAGTTGCCTCAGTGTGATTCGAACATCTTAATAACTGCCAGACTGATTGGACAAAACAGCATTACTATAACACCATCCCGTGGGTGTTAACAATCCTTTATGTTCCCACAAGGCTCTGTAATCATGGGTCACCCCAAAAGCACAATGAGGAGTCAGTATATATTCACAGATTTTCCTTTTGCCAGGATGCAAGCGTGTTGATCCCTGCAATTGCTCCAAGGTAACATTAAGGACACATCATCCCCTCGTGGCCATATTTCCACAGTAAAGCAAGAGCCTGCCATTTGTCCCTGGGTGATTTCACTGTCTTGTTCCCAGCCTCAAAGGTGTAGCATTGGGGCCTGTCTGTCCCCATTTGCAGGGTCCCCTCGGGAACGTGTTGATCAGCTGTGGTCGTTGGGTGGGCATCTGAGGTAGATTCCTCTCCCAGTGAGTATCCTGGCACCAATTAACCCTGTCAGGGCTGGGCACACAGCACTTGGAATCGCGAGGTTGCTGGATATAATCAGTTTTACCTGTAACTTGCACCATGGTTCAGTCTGGTTTTGGCCATCCCAATAGAAAACCACCATTTGTCTCATTGGCGACTGGAAAATCCTGGACTAGTTCATATAGTGTGTTTGGATCATGTCAGTGACACCAGGAGGAAAACATTGTAAAAGCATAGGGTTAAACAAAGGTGCATCAGCTCCTTGATTATTTTTTCAATTGTGGGCTGTATACCACTTCCATCAAACAGATGGCCACTTATTTCAGTCCTATAACACAAGCCATTCGTATTCAGGCTGCTCCCAGAATCTCACTGTGTTTATATCTGTATCACCCTTGGACATACTGAGCAAAGTGGGCTGGTTTGTTCTTGTGGTCAGGGGCATGTCTCATTAACATTACTCTGATTCCCAGGAAGGCCCCTGGTTTAGGATGGCACAGGCCACTCATCCCCATGATATCAGCAATGAAGGCTGGATGCTTCATTTTCAAAAGAGGGAAAGGTTTGTAATAAGGGTGGGGGGTGGGATCTATCAGGAGATGTTAGGGGCTCAGTAGGTATCCAGGAATAAAATCCCCATCCTCATCCCTATCAGCGTCATCCCCATCCTCAAATAGGGTCTGTATGCCAGACATAGGCTGGGGATTCCGAGTAGAATCTAAGTTCTGAATTTCACAGCATTGTTGCTTTAACCCTGTTTGTGTATTCCTCAGCCTTAGTCGCCTTACACTGTTTCACATGGCCCTTTTATTTTTTTCATCTACCCATTCACAGTCAGCTATGACCACCTCCCACCTTTTGGAAGTTCCATCTACTATACATACCTCTGTTCCTCAATCACAAGCAGAATTCCTTCAACTGGCCAGTAAGGGATCTTTCCATTCTTTAGTTCGCAACGAATCAATGCGGCCACGCTTCAAATTACCCATGAGGCAATGAGGCAGGTCACTGACAATGTGTCAAGGAATAAAACCAAGCGATCCTGCCAATTCATTCTGATTTTGTGATTCAGGGCTCATACAATTATCAACTGGAAATTCATTTATTCAGTATTCAATATTTCAAATGAAAAATGTACACAGTTTCCAACTCTGAAATCCATTATCATTACCTGGTTCTAGTCCCTTAAATTAAATCCCAGATTAGGTTCTGTAAGCAGTCCTGACCAGTCATTGCTCATTGACAATGCTATAGGCCATGAAATGTCTACAGCTGCTGTAAAGGGTCTTGCCTACTCACATGGTAACAAAAAACATCTCATGCA